>NC_045975.1:41623406-41703406 GCF_010909765.2 Amblyraja radiata
CGGTGATCAACGCTGTAATTCCAGATCCACTTGTCCCAGTCATTCTCTTCTGCAAACATTCAGCACCAAAACCTGGCGACTCCTGCACTCAAAATGTGTAGGAAGGAACTGCAGATGCTGGTTTAAATCGAAGATAGACGCAAAATGCTGGAGTAACTCAGCGGGCCAGGCAGCATCTCTGGAGAGAAGGAATGGGTGACATTTCGATTCGAGACTGATCAGCCTGAAGAATGGTCTCGACCCAAAATGTTACCCATTCCTTCTTAGTGCACTATCTCTATGCATCTTGTACTAATCGGGGATTGTGCTTCGGCATGGCAATACTTAACTGTAAGCAATAAAAAATTTGTCTGTCACAGTACATACGATAATAAAGAACCATCGAACCATTGAAACTATAGGGAACAATTTTTACAGAGATTTATCTAGTTTGAAAATGAGAAAATATGCTCCCAGCCGTGAATTTAATAACAATAATAGCTGAGAAACTATTAATTACTCTCCCTACCTCCACAGCTGCCTAATGAAATGCATCACTTAAATTAATTAATGATTTCAATCATGAACTTTTTTGAAAAAATGTTACAATTCCCCTCATCTCCACAGAGCAGTGACCTGGGAGTGTGAAATCTGTATTATGTAGCAAGTAAGCAATTAATTGATTCGCAAATTACTTAAAGTTTGTTAAACCCAAGGGAGCAGTCAGACTAATGACAGGAGTCTTTTTTTTTTTCTCTTGTCCTCTGATTGTTTTTTAAAAAGCCAGGTTTTTTAGCCAGGTTACAGGGCACATCACTGTGCGGATGAAACGGTGGTGCCTCTCGAACGAGTTAGCCCAGGTAGCGATAGATGGCAGAGTCGCTGTCAAACAGTGAACATGCGCTGGATAAGTGGCTGTTTCTCGTTGCCTGGTATCAGGCAGCCTAATCTCATCTCCTATTAGCAACTGCTGACATGCAGACACACAGTGTCTGGCTGATTTAAATAAAATAAAATGAAGATAGTTGTTTTAGGTCCCTTGGCTTTAGTCATTGCTATAAACATATGCTCCACGTCCTCTGTCTTTCCATCTTATTTATGACTTTAATTTGTTGTGTGGGCTGCGTTAGAAATTAAATTTAATACAATTCTCAGAGGGACCCTGTCATATAATAACATGGTAATTTCTGTGTATCCTTTTGAAAAATGAGGAAATTAATTCCTCTTGACATGTTCTAATTATTCCAGTGTGAATGGCAAGCCTTCTCTCCTTGCCCCTGAAGTGGCTGCTTTACAACACTGAGGTGTTAACGTTGACCAACCATGTGGTTAATTTGAAACATGAGTTGACACCTTTCAACACACCTTAGTAATATGGGAGTGCTTTACAAAAATTAATTCACAACTTATTTAGCGGTTTAGCCTGGGGGTTAGATTTTTTTATCCCCCCAGTCTGGTGGGTTGGTTTCTGAGAGGAATTTTTATAGATGCGATTTATTATATTGCTGCCTAACATTTTTATTAATTGCTCGAATATTTTATGGTATTAACAAATGGCGATTTACTTTCTCTTCTTCATTCAGTTTATAAAATAAACAGTTACTGAGCCTGGGAGGATTTATTCTTTGGGTTTTCCCCCCCCTAATAGATGAGAGGGAGGTGGGGGCAGGGGTGGTGGAAAAAGGAAATAAACCAGCAGATTGAGCCGCTGCCTCTCAGCGCCAGAGACCTGGGTTCGATCCTGACCTAGGGTGCTGTCTGTGTGTGGAGTTTGCACGTTCTCCCTGTGACAGCGTGGGTCTCCTCCAGGTGCTCAGGATTCCTCCCACATCACAAAGATGGGTCAATTGGTTAATTGGACCTCTGTAAACTGTCCCTAACATAGAGAGAGCGGGCCAGGTCAGGCAGCAACTCTGGAGAAAATGGAGAGAGACGTTTTGTGTCGGGACACTTCTTCATTTGTGTCTCTACCCGAATACGGCATCTGAGGAGGAGTCCCGACCCGAGACATCTCTTCTCCACAGATACTGCCCAACCCACTGAGTTACACCAGCACGCTGTGATGTTTCACCAAAGGAAGTACCGTCCATGCTTTCTTGAACACCTCATCAGTGTGAAGGGACCAGGTTTGGCTGCTAGGAACTTGGAGCTGACAATCTCCACAGCAGCTCCGGTGATGAGAACAGGCGTGTGTTCATCCCTTCACTCCCCGCTGTCCACAACCAACTCGTTCATCCTGCTGGTAGACACAACAAGCTGGAGTAACTCAGCGGGACAGGCAGCAACTCTGGAGAGAAGGATTAGGTACAGTTTCGGGTGGAGACCCTTCTTCAGATGATCGTTCATCCTGCTGCCAGCAAGAGCTAGGTTGTGGTCCTCACACCATGGGACAGGATCCTTGACCTCTCTCCTGTGTTGGAGATCTCCATTGTTGGAGATCGGGCTGACAAGAGTGGGATGGTCAGCAAACTGAAAGCCGTGCTGGCGTTGTACTTCACAAGTTCACAAGTTATAGGAGTAGAATTAGGCCGTTCGGCCTATCGAGTCTACTCCACCATTCAATCATGGCCAATCTCTGCCTCCTAATCCCATTTTCCTGCCTTCCCCCATTAACCCTTGACACCCATTCTAATCAAGAATTTATCTATCTGCCTTAAAAATATCCACTGGTGTCCTCCACTGCCCTCTGTGGCAATGAGTTCCACTGATCATTTACCCTCTGACTAAAGAAGTTCCTCCTCACCTCCTTTCTAAAAGAGCACCCTTTATTGCTTGGTCAAGATAGAGACAATGCTGGAGTAACTCAGCGGGTCAGACAGCATCTCTGGAGAAAAGGAATAGGTGATGTTTCTGGTCGAGACCCTCCTCAAGGTTGTATTTGGTCACACAGGTCATGGGTGTAGAAGGAGTAAAGTCATGCCATGAGTGTCAGGCTGGGGGACAATGTCATGACCGACTCTAACCGACCCAGGTCTGCCGATCAAGGAGTGACTGACCTCAGCTGGTGATCTCCTCAACATATCTGAACCAAGGACACGCCGTTCTCTTTGCTGCTCCTTTCTTTCTGTATTTTTAGAAAGTAACATTGATACCGTGTTAGCTCAGGCTACGTATAATATCGCGTTTCCCGTCACATGCATTGTGAAATGTGGCATCGAGTTTCACTTGTCTGCTCACTGACACTCAAGGAGAAATTGGTTTGGAAAGTAGACTGCTGGTGGGTATCGTAAAGACAATTACACAACCTGTAATAGATACAAGGAACTGCAGATGCTGGTTTACACAAAAAAAATGACACAAAGAGTTGGAGTAACCCAATGGGTCAGGAAGCATCTCTAGAGAACATGGATAGGTGACGTTTCAGTCCTGACCTGAAATATCACATATCCAATAGTTTAGTTTATTAATGTCACATGTGCCGAGGTACAGCAAAAAGCTTTTTATGTTGCGTCCTCTCCAGTCAGCGGAAAGACTATACATGATTACAATGAAGCCCTCCACAGTGTACAGATACAGGATACAGGGAATAAGGTTTAGTGCAAGATAAAGTAAAGTCCAATTAAAGATGGTCTAAGGGTCTCCAATGAGGTAGATGGTAGGTCAAGACTGTTCTCTAGTTGATTTGATGGTTCAGTTGCCTGATTACAGCTGGGAAGAAACTGCCTGAATCTGGAGGTGTGTGTTTTTAAACTTCTGTACCTCATGCCTGATGGGAGAGGGGGAAAGAGGGAGTGACCTCTTGATTATGCTGGTGGTGTGAAGGGTAGATGGAGTCTATGTAAGGGAGAGTGGTTTGTGTGGTAGTCTGGGCTGCATCCACATCTCGCTGGGATTTCTTGCGATTTCCCAAACCTTACTGTGATGCATCCCTTTAAAATCCTTTCTACGGCATAGAAGTTGGTGAGAGTTGTTGGGGATTTGCTGAACTTACTAAGCCTTGTAGGGAAGTCGAGGCGTTGGTGTGCTTTCTTGGCTGTTGCTTTAATATGGGTGGTCCAGGACAAATTTCTGGTGGTATTTCCGCCTAAGAACGTGAAGTTTTCAAACATCTCTACTTTGGCGCTGACAATGTATACCGTGATGTGTGTACCGTTTCAGCTCCATCACTATCCCCTTTGTCTTGCTGACATTGAGAGAAGGTTTAAGAAGGAACTGCAGATGCTGGAAAATCAAAGGTAGACAAAAGTGCTGGAGAAACTCAGTGCGCAGCAGCATCTATGGAGCGAAGGAAATAGGCAACGTTTCGGGCCGAAACCCTTCTTCAGACTGATGTAGGGGGGGGGGGAGAAGAAAGGAAAAAGGACGAGGAGGAGCCCGAGGGCTGAGGGAGAGCTGAGAAGGGGAGGAGACAGCAAGGGCTACCGGAAATTGGAGAATTCAATGTTTATGCCGCTAGGGTGCAGACTGCCGAAGCGGAATATGAGATGCTGCTCCTCCAATTTCCGGTGGTGGTCACTCTGGCCATGGAGGAGGCCCAGGACAGAAAGGATTCGGAATGAGAAGGGGAGTTGAAGTGCTGAGCTTCAAGAGAAAGGTTGTTGTCTTGGCACTGGGTTACGAGATTCTCAATTTCCTTCCTGTGCTCCGTCTCGTCATTATTACAACTCCTCCCAAACACTTCCAGCACTTTGTGTTTTGTTCAAGATTCCAGCATCTGCAGTTCCTTGTGGCTCCTAAGGTGGCTTTTCATCCCATTTCAGTTCCTTGAAAAAATACACAAAGTAGCTCAGCAGGTCAGGCAGCATCTCTGGAGAACATGGATAGGTGACTCATCACCCACCCATGTTCTCCAGAGATGTTGCCTGACCCGCTGAGTTACTCCAGCACTCTGTGTCTTTTTTTGCAAACCAGTGTCTGCAGTGCCTTGTTTCTCAATTCCTTGAAAGTTTTGCTAGTGTGTGTTGGCATTTGAACAGGAGAAGTATTTGTTTGCAAGGGAGCATGTGGAGGAGGAAACAAACACTTTCACAATGTCACATCAGTGGGACGCGGCCAGCTGGCGTTCGGCAAGGCTTGTGGGGAAAAGTTTCATTTGGATGCAGTTATCAGTTCCATTACAACTTAGAACAGTTTGTTTGTTTAACGAGCTGCATGGCAGGGAGTGGGTGCGGCAAGGGAACGCTGCCAAAACGTATGTGGATAGGGAGAGAGACTGAGGCAACGTTGCTAAGTTCTCTGCTGCATCTCACTGAACTCGCTGCACGATGACACAGCCTTGGAGTTACTGCCTTACAGCGCTTGCAGGGCCGGAGACCCGGGTTCGATCCCGACTACAGGTGCTGTCTGCACAGAGTTTGTACGTTCTCCCCGTGACCGTGTGGGTTTTCTCCGAGATCTTCGGTTTCCTCCCACACTCCAAAGAGGTACAGGTTTGCAGGTTAATTGGCTATTTGGGATAAGTATAAATTGTCCCTAGAGTGTGTAGGATAGTGTTGATGTGCGGAGATCGATGGTCGATGCGGACTCGGTGGGCCGAAGGGCCTGTTTCCACGCTGTATGTCTAAACTAAACTAAACTAAACTCAGCGAAGAGAGACTTGGAGGATGTGTTATACATTTGCTGCCACCATTACACCAACTAGATTGAGATTGGGAAATACTGTCCCCTGTCTCTCACTGTTACAATCATCCAAATTAGAGTTGTGAAGAAGGGTATTGACCTGAAACGTCACCACATTCCTTCTTTCCAGAGATGCTGCCTGTCTCACTGAGTTACTCCAGCACTTTGCATCTATCGTCAGTGTAAACCAGCATCTGCAGTTCCTTCTGCTTTCAATATAATTCCATCACCTTTCCATACACTGTGCAATGTCTTTAGTCTTTAGAGATAAAGCACTGTACAAGCTGGAAGGGAGGTGGGGCAGGACAAAAACTGCAAGTGAATTGGTACAATAATAAACTTAACCCTAATCTAAAACAAAGGATAATAATCTTAAAAACATCTCATGCGCTACATTGTGAAACACTTGGCTTTGGACTTCAGTTCAGAAACAGATCCCTCTTCCCATTGAGTTTGCGCCGACCATCAAAATCGCTTTTGGGTGTGAGAGGAAACATGGAAACAGAAACATAGAAAATAGGTGCAGGAGTAGGCTATTCGGCCCTTCGTGCCTGCACCGCCATTCAATATGATCATGGCTGATCATCCAACTCAGTATCCTGTACCTGCCTTCTCTCCATACCCCTTGATCCCTTTAGCCACAATGGCCACATCTAACTCCCTCTTAAATATAGCCAATGAACTGGCCTCAACTACCTTCTGTGGCAGAAAATTCCAGAAATTCACCACTCTCCGTGTGGAAAATGTTTTCCTCATCTCGGTCCTAAAAGACTTCCCCCTTATCCTTAAACTGTGACCTCTCGTTCTGGACTTCCCCAACATCAGGAACAATCTTCCTGCATCTAGCCTGTCCAACCCCTTAAGAATGTTGTAAGTTTCTATAAGATCCCCCCTAAATCTTCTAAATTCTAGCGAATACAAGTCGAGTCTATCCAGTCTTTCTTCATATGAAAGTCCTGACATCCCAGGAATCAGTCTGGTGAACCTTCTCTATGGCAAGAATGTCTTTCCTCAGATTAGGAGACCAAAACTGTACGCAATACTCCAGGTGTGGTCTCACTAAGACCCTGTACAACTGCAGTAGAACCTCCCTGCTCCTATACTCAAATCCTTTTGCTATGAAACTGGAGTATCCAGAGAAAGCCCACGCATTCATAGCGGGAATGTACAAACTCTGTGCTAACAGCACCTGTAGTCAGGTTCGAAATCGTGTCACTGGCGGTGTAAGGCGGCAACTCTATTGGTGCACCACTGAGCCGTGGTAGAGTTGAAATAGAATATAACTTGATTGATTGAAAGATACATGTTCCAAAATGTTTCCTTGTGAATATTTAATGTAATGTAGAGAGACAGCATGGAGGTAGGCCCTTCGGCCCACTGAGTCCATGCTGACCAGCGTTCACCTGTTCACATAGTTCTATGTTATCCCACGTTCTCATCCACTCCCTACACTGTACGGGCAATTTACACAGGGCCCAATTAACCTACAAACCTGCACATCTTTAGGATGTGGGAGGAAACCGGAGCACCTGGAGGAAACCCACGGCGTCAGAACGAGAACATGCAAACTCCACACAGACAGCACCCATGGTCAGGATCGAACCCGGGTCTCTAGTACTGTGAGGCAGCAGCTCTAGCAGCTGCACAATTTTTCTTGAGTAATAGGATAACAACGTTCATCTTGCAATGATTAAACATCTGTACTTTATATTGCACTTAGATGTAATGGAACATTAAAACGATAATTGGTCCAGCAATGGAACATCTTTAAAATTATAAATATGAGTAAAGTTCAATTGAACTAAGCAATTACAAATGTTTTTCTCTGCTAGACGTAGCATCATCGCTCTGCATTGTCAATCTGCTGAAAACTACTCAAAGCACAGTGGTGCAGCGGGTAGAGCTGCTGCCTCACAGCACCAGAGGGCCAGGTTCGATCCTGACCTCGGGTGCTGTCTGTGTGAAGTTTGCATGTTCTCCCTGTGGCCACGTGGATTTCCTCTGGGTGCTCCAGTCATCTCCCACATCCCAGAGACCTGTGGATTTGTTGGTTAATTTGGCCCTGTAACGCACAAGACCAAGTCCTTTAGCCGACATTGTCTATGCCAACCATGATGCCAAGACAAACTGTTATCTGCCTGCACATAATCAGTATCCCTCCATTTCCTGCATATCCATGTACCCATCCACAAGACTCATAAACACCACTATTGGATCTGCCTCCACCACCAACCCCGGCAACCAGTTCCAGGCACCAGTCACCCTCAATGTAAAAAAATACTTCCCCCGCACACTCCTTTCAACTTTGGCCCTCTCACCTGAAAGCTGTGCCCTCTAGTCTTTGATTTTTCCACTCTGGGAAATAAGTTCTGACTGTCTACCCTATCTATGCCACTGATAATTTTATACACTTCCATCAGGTCTCCCCGTAACCTCCAGCATTCCAGAGACAACAATGGAAGTTTGTCCAACCTCTCCCTGTAGCTAATTGCCCTAATCCAGGCATAATTCTGGTAAATCTCCTGTGTACTTTCGCAAAGCCTGCACATCCTTCCTGTAAAGTGGCGACCAGAACTGCATGCAAGACTCCAAATGTGGCCCCACCAAAGTCTTATAAAGCTGCATCATGACTTACTGACTCTTATACTCAATGCCCCAAACTATGAAAGCAAGGATATCAAACTCTTTCTTTATATGTAGGGAATGGATGTAAAAGCGGGATAACTGGTGTGAGCGGATGATCGAGCTTCTTCTTCTTTTCGTGTCTTTGAAGCTGGTTGACTATATGACAGTTTCCCATTCCTTTACACAGTCCTTTGCGTTTTTGTTGAACACTGCAAGATCCTTTGAGCTGCACTGGTTGGGTAGTAGGGGGCAGACAAGGCAGTGCTGCATTGTATGGTCCTCTTCTCCACATTCACAGGTGGTTTGGCCAGTTTCATAGCCCCATCTGGCCATGGCAGCTTTTGATCGCCCTGTTCCTGTTCTCAGGCGGTTGAGCGTCTTCCACTGGACCCATGGTGCTTCTGAGCCCGGAGGGAGGGCTTCAGAAGGAGGGATACCCATGTCAGTAGGAGGGGGGTCGTCCTCAAGCCTTTTTGTCCATAGTTGGAGTCTGGTTTCTTCCCGTGATGCTATTAGGGGCTGGACATGGCTGAGAAAGCTTCTCCTGGGCTTCAGCCGTTGGGCCGGGGGTACACGTCCGTAGAGGAGGTGGCGTTCATCACTGGTGGCCTTGGTCATCTCTACTCGGCTGGCGACTTCCCGTCTCACATCAGCAGGGGCAATGCCAGCGAGGAGGTGCAGGTTGTTTATGTTGGTGGGCTTCAAGCAGCCAGTGATTGAGCGGCAGGTGTTATTCAACGCTGGGTCTAGTTTCTTGGCATGGGATGATCTCTCCCAAACAGGACACGCATACTCCGCAGAGGAGTAGCACAGGGCCAGAGCAGTAGATCTTAATGTGTGTGCTGTGGCTCCCCATTTGGAGTTGGTCAGCTTCCGGAGGATGTTATTTCGGGAGTTAACTTTCAGTTTGGTGTTTTTGACGTGTTCCTTATAGGAGAGAGTGCGATCCAGTGTTACACCGAGGTAGACAGGATTGGTGCAGTGCCCAAGAGGTGTTCCAGACCATGTGATGTTAAGGGGTCTGTTTTCTTCCCGGTTCCTGAGATGGAACGAGCAGGCTTGGGTCTTCGCAGGGTTTGCGTGTAGGTGGTTGCGCTCGTAGTAGAGGTGTAGCTCATCTAGAGCTGAGGTGAGATTCGCTTCTACAGCTTCAAACGTACTCTCTTGGGATGTTACACAGAGGTCGTCAGCGTAGATGAACCGCTCAGTGTTCTGGTCCATTGGCTGGTCATTGGTGTAGATGACCGATGGTTGGCAGTGATTCGGTGGGCCGAAGGGCCTGTTTCAATGCTGTCTCTGTAAGCTAAACTCAAACTAGGTTGGCTGGAACAAGCAGGAACATTTGACCAGATTTTGGCTTCAGATCAGCCAGGGTCTTACTGAACAAGCTCGATGGACAAGAGATCTTCCTGAGTTCCTAGTTCTATGTGTAGGAAGGAACTGCAGATGCTGGTTTACACCGAAGATAGACCCAACATGCCCCACAGAATGTACAAAATGTTACTCAATGGACAGGCAGCATCCCTGGAGAAAAAGGAATAGGTGACATTTTGGGTTGAGACCCTTTTTGAGACTGAGAGTCAGGGGAGAGGGAAACTTGAGATATAAGAAAGGTAAAAGAACAAAAGTCAAGTGAGTTTATTGTCATGTGTCCCTGATAGGACAATGAAATTCTTGCTTTGCTTCAGCTCAACAGAACATAGTAGGCATTGACTACAAAACAGATCAGTGTGTCCATATACCATTATATACGTAAATACATGAATAAATAAACTGATAAAGTGCAAATAACAGATAATGGGCTATTAATGTTTTGTCCGAGCCAAGTATAGTGGCCTGATGGCTGTGTGGAAGTAGCTATTCCTGAACCTGGTCATTGCACTCTTCAGGCTCCTGTACCTTCTACCCGAAGGTAGCAGGGAGATGAGTGTGTGGCCAGGATGGTGTGGGTCTATGTGGATACTGCCAGCCTTTTTGAGAATGAAAAAGAATGAAAGGTGTGAAAAGAACAAATCATGGCAGGCAATAACGATGAAGGAAAGGTGGAGCCCACAATGATTTATTGTTGGCTGTGGAAGGGGTTCGAACAGTCAAACTAAGCACTAAGCTTGCCCCTTCCCCGGTCTCTCAGTCAGAAGAAGGGTCTCGACCCTCAACATCACCTATTCCTTTATCTCCAGCGATTCTGCCTGACCCGTTGAGTTACTCCATCCTTTTGTCTCATCTTCCTAATTCTTATGTTCTTTTGCTCAAACATAAGGCTCTTATCAGCAAAAGAATAACAGCGCTGGCTCAGATAGCAGCCGTCCTGGCACCTGTTGTTGTCTGGATGATAATAGGAGTTGTGGCAGAGGGCACGCAGACATTAGTCAGGCTCTGGTCCCATGCTGTTGAGACATCTGTGTACTTCTGTTGCCTTATCTCAAGCATCGAGGACTGTAGGAAGCATGAAAGGCACAAGATTTATTGTGAAATGAATCCAAAGTCCCAGCAACCTTCTGCGCAGAAATTATTTGAAGCAAGTTGTTTGGGGCAACACAGTGGCGCAGCGGTAGAGTTGCTGCTTCACAGAGCCAGAGACCCAAGTTCGATCCTGACTAACGGTGCTGTATCACGGAGTTTGTACTTTCTCCCTGTGACCACGTTGGGTTTTTCTGGGTGCTCCGGTTTCCTCCCATACTCCAAAGACGTACAGGTTTGTAGGTTATAAAAAGCTGTGGTTTAAACCAGCAACTGCAGTACACAGGTTTGTAAGTTATGTGGCTTTGGTAATAAAATTGTAAATTGTCCCTAGTGTGTAGGATAGTGTTAAGGGCCTGTCCCACTGTACAAGTTAATTCAAGAGTTCTCCCGAGTTTTCCCCTGATTCGAAACAGTTTTTTTCATCACGAGTATTTTTTTACTCTTGACCATTTTTCACAGTGTTGAAAAAATGTCACGTGTTTACTGGATTTCCCGAGTACGTACCGTTACTCGTACGAGCCGCTACAGGACATCCACGAACTCCTACGGACCCGCTACGGACATTCTCTGAGTTCGAATCAGGGGAAAACTCGGGAGAACTCGTGAATTACCTCGTACATTGGGGCAGTCCCTTTAGCGTATGGGGCGATCATTAGTCACCTCAGGGCTGCGTGCTCAGCCCCCTGCTCTACTCACTCTACACCCATGGCTGTCCAGCCAGACACAGTTCCAATGCCATCTTTCAATTCACTGACGATACCTGCGTTGTTGGATAATGGTGATCACAGTATACGAGGGACTGCACAGTGGCGCAGCGCTAAAGCTGCTGCCTCATGGCACCAGAGACCCAGGGAATATCCTGACTTTGGGTGCTGTCTGTATGCAGTTTGCACGTTCTCCCTGTGACCACATGGGCTTCCTCTGGGTTCTCTGGTTTCCTTCCACATCCCAAAGACGTGTGGGTTTGTAGGTTAATTGGCCCTCTGTAAATTGCCTCTATTGTATAGGAGAGAACTAGCATACGGGTGATCACTGGTCGGCACGGGCTCGGTGGGCCGAAGGGCCTGTTTCCACGCGGTATCTCTAAACTAAACTAAAACCAAAACATAAAATTAAGGGAGAGAAAATCATAAAATCACAAAATCCTGAAGATGGTTCCAACCTAAAACATCACCTAGCCTTTCCCTCCACAGATGCTGCCTAAGGTCCTCCAGCACTTTGTGTTCTGCTAAAGATTCCAGCATCTGCACTTCCTTGTGCCATCTCCCGCTTTACAACAGTTAATTGTGGGAATTTCAGAAGAGCCCACTGTGCTGTAAATTCCTTCCCTTCACCCATCCAATGCCTTGCCCCAAACATCCGTACCTCCCCCTCCCCCCGAACCCACCCCCCACCAGAGTCTTCTGGACCCCATTACCCCAGCCCTGAATGTCCAGGTTCTGATCCATCTCTCCCCAATATTCACTGCCTCCATGTTCACCACACTAATCGAAAGTGGCCTGTGTCCACCTACTCCATTCTTGGGTGTATAGAACCAGCTGATGGAGGAGGCAGTTGAGGCAGGGACTATCACAATGTTTAAGAAGCAATTTGATAGGTATGTGGATAGGGTAGGTTTCAAGGGATATGGACCAAATGAAGGTAGGTGGGACTAGTGTAGATGGGGCATGTTGGCCGGTGTTGGCAAGTTGAGCCGAAGGGCCTGTTTTGACATTGTATCACTCTAGGACTCCCAAAACCCGTCTTTGAAAGTAAGAATCGCTCAGGCAACGCTTAGTTCAGTTTCACTTTTAGTTTATGGTCATGTGTTCCGAGGTACAGTGAAAAGCTTTTGTTGCGTGCTAACCAGTCAGCGGGAAGACTATAGACGATTACAATCGAGTTAGTCACAGTTTTCAGATACATGATAAGGGAATAACGTTTAGTGCAAGATAAAGCCAGTAAAGACCCATCAAAGATAGTCTGACGATCCCCAATGAGGTAGATAGTAGCTTAGGACTGCTCGCTAGTTGTGGTAGGATGGTTCAGTTGCCTGATAACAGCTGGGAAGAAACTGTCCCTGAGTCTGGAGGTGTGCGATTTCACACTTCTTTACGTTTAGCCCGATGGCAGAGGGGAGAAGAGGGAGTGGCCAGGGGGCGACCAGAGTGGCCAGGGTGCGGCCCATCCTTGATTATGCTGGTGGTCTAATCACATCATCATTTACATCACAAATATGTGAAGAAGCTTGATCCTCAAGCAGGATTGACGTTTTTATGCTACGTCAATTGGTCCATTTAGCACAGCCATTGAGGGGCCCTGGGAAGTTTGGGAATGTGGGTCACTTTATCACTAGACACCATGTACCATACTTGTGGAGAACAGTACATCCATTGTACATCCATAATCAGCGCATTGTATCCCAGGTCTATTACACGATGAACAACGTCTGATTGAAGCTATCGTGGTTTATTGCTTCATGCACTTTGTGGTTGCCTTGAGGAGGTGATCTGGCATTTAGAAGAACATGTGTAGGAAGGAACTCCAGATGCTGTTTTAACCGAAGATAGACACTAAAAGCTGGAGTAACAGCAGGACAGGCAGCATCTCTGGAGAGAAGGAATGGGTGACGTTTCAGGTCGAGACCCTTCTTCAGACCGAGACCAGTCTGGAGAAGTAATCGGGAATGGATTCAGAGGGAAGGAGGTGGAGATGCAAACACTGGAATTATTTAAGAAACAGTGGGTTTCTGTGGTTGAGGAAGTCTAATGTTTTCCACGTGTCTGTTGAGATAAATAGAATAACATTTTCATCTGTATCTAACTTGCGACTTTTCAGAGGTAATTAGAAGCAGTACCTATATCTGGGAATAGACACAAAAAGCTGGGGTAACTCAGCGGGACAGGCAGCATGTTTGCAGAGAAGGAATGGGTGAGGTTTTGGGTCGAGACCCTTCTTCAGACCTATATGTGGTTTTAGCTTCAGTTTAAACTAAAGTGTGGGTCCCTTCCCATTCCCACGCTGACATTTCTGTCCTGGACCTCCTCCATTGCCAGAGTGAAACCACAAGCAAACTGGAGAACGGGAGGAGCAGCCCTCCTTAGATAGCTAACAGCCCGGCGGTACGAACTTTAATTCTACAATTTTAGGCAATTACTATTAGCAACCTCCCCCCACCCCACCCCCCTTCTTCCTGTCTCCCTCCCACCCCCCTCTATCCTGTGCCCCACTTGGATTTGCGCCCATTTCTCCCACATAGTGGTAGATCTTGAACCAAAATATTCATTGAACAGACTGACTTCCTACACAGTGCGGCGCAGTGCCAGACACCCGGGTTCGATCCTGCCCCTTGGGTGCTACAGTATGTGTGTGCAGAGTTTGTACGTTCTCCCCGTGACCGCATGGGTTTCTACCGGGTGCTCCGGTTCCCTCCCGCATCCCAAAGACGTACAGGTTTGTAACATAATTGGCCCCTCTGTAAATTGCCCCTAGTCTGTAGGGAGTGGATGAGAAAGTGGGATAATGTAGAACGAGTGTGAACGGGTGATCGATGGTCACGGTGGGCCGAAGGGCCTGTGTCCATGCTGTACCTCTAAACTAAACTACAAACCACTACCAACATCTGCCATTTGTCCCAGCCTCAAAGGAAAGTTTGAATTATTTTAAACAAGTTAATCATAAATGATGTCAGATTAAGTTGAGAGAAGAGCTGTAATATTTATTTCAGTCCATATATTTTTGGTCAATACTAGAACATGTCGCCTAATAGAGAAACTACATTTCATGTGCAAAGACTGGAATAAGGAAAGAAGAAGATATATTCGTTTAGCACTTAGTACATCTCTGAGAAATATTTAAAAGTCTGTCAATTGCAATGAATTACTTCCCATAAAGGCCAGTGCTTCTTGATATTTGGACAGTTGCAAGAGTTATTTTGTGTGGAGCAGGTTTCATGTACAGCAGTGAAATGGATGGGCATTTTAACCAACACACAAAGTGCTCATTGAGGAAGTGAGGAGCTCAGTGGGTCAGGCAGCATCTGTGGAGGGAGATGGATAGACTGTGTTTTGTGTTGGGTGGGGGTGGGACAAATCCTGGCAAGTAATAGATGGTAGTCCGCCTAGGCCCATGTGATCTCCCAGTTGCTAAACACTGTAAGTCCCCCTCCCATTCCCACATTGACCTTTCTGTCCTGAGCCTCCTCCACCGGCAGAGTGAGGCCCAACGCAAATTGGAGGAACAGCACCTCATATTTCACTTGGGCAGCCTACAACCCAATGGTATGAATATTGATTTTTCTAACTTCAAGTAACTTTTGCATCCCCTCTCACTGCGTTCCTCCCCCTTCCTAGTTCTCCAACGAGTTTCACTGACCTCATGCTAATATTTTACTGATCATATGCCTTGTTGTCTCCTTCACCTCAGCTAATAATGGACCATACTGCAATTCCTTGATCGTCGCCTTTGAGGTCTCATTTTCACATCTTAACCTTCCATATCTCTGTGTCTCCCTCACAGCTGACTCTCTGTCTGAAGAAGGGTCTCGACCTGAAATGTCACCCACTCCTTCTATCCAGATATGCTGCCTGTCCTACTGAGTTACTCCAGCATTTTGTGTCTACCTTTGATTTAAACCAGCATCTGCAGTTCTTTCCTGCACACTTCTTCATTCATTGTTCTGCAGCAGGAGATGGGATTAGAAAGTAGAAACAAAGAACTGCAGATGCTGGTTTACCAAGGAAAGACACAATGTGCTGGAGTAACTCAGCAGGTCAGGCAGCATCTCTGGAGAACGTGTATAGATGGCGATTTGCATCAGGACCCTTCCTCAGTCTGAAGAAGGGTCCCGACACGAAACATCACCTATCTGTGTTCTCCAGCAATGCTGCCTGACTCACTGAGTTACTCCAGCACTTTGTGCAAGAGATGGGATGAATTGATTAATTTCTAGCAAATGAGATGGGTATGTCATCTAAACCTATTCCTGAGCTTACATTTAACATTTAAACAATGATGGAAGCTTTCCTGTTGCAGGGTTAACTCCATGGACCTGCCTTTGTTCTCATTGATCTTTGCTCTTGTACGCTGCTGATCTTATTACAGCAATGATGTGGAAACTTTGGAGAGGGTGCAGAACATTTTACCAGGATGCTGCCTGAATTAGCGTTTATTAGCTACAGGGAGAGGTTGGACAGACTTGGACAGTTTTCTCTGGAGCGTCAGAGGTAGAGGGCAGACCTGATAGATGTATAAAGAATTATGAGAGGTATTATAAGGGAAATAGTCAGGACTTGTCAGGGCGGTACAATAACGCAGCGGTAGAGTTGCTGCCCTACAGCGCCAGAGTTCCGAGTTCGAACCTGACTACAGGTGCTGTCTGTACAGAATTTATCTTTTCTCCCCGTGACCTGCGTGAGTTTTCCCCAGGAGCTCCGGTTTCCTCCCATGCTCCAAAAACGTACAGTTTTGTAGGTTAATTGGGCTGGTTAAATTGTCCCAAGTGTGTAGGATAGTGTTAGTGTATGGGGATCGCTAGTCGGCATGGATTCGGTGGGCCAAAGGGCCTGTTTCCGTACTGTATCTCTAAACTAAACTTAACTAAACTAAAACTTTTACCCAGGCTAGAAATATCAAATATTAGAGGGCATAGCTTTAAGGGGAGGGGAGAAGTTTACAAGAGGTGTGCGAGGCAAGTATAGAGAGGGTGGTGAGTGCGTGGAATGAGCTGCCAGGGGTGGTGGTGGAGACAGATACCATAGTGGCATTTAAGAGGATTTTAGATAGGCACATGGATATGCAGGGAATGGAGGGGTATGGATCATGTGCATGCAGAAGTGGTTATTTTTCTTGGCATCATGTCCTGTGCTGTATTTTTCCATAGTCTGTGGTATATTGAATGGAACAAGACACCTAGGCCTATGATTGTTATATGAAACCATCTCTCCTGCCATTACTTTGCATTTCAATCTCCTGCATGCAACTGCTGAGGAGACTGGGAGATGTTGTCCACAACTCGCTTGCCAAAGGACAAGGTTACACTCGAAATGACTAAGAAAAGCTACATTTTGTGATGTTTAAAATTAGAGGATTGTACTGACAACAAAGCCTAGTAAACGCATATTGAGGCCTGATAAGTGGACATCCTGTTCTCTCTTTACATGCATTAGTAAATTATTTGCATTGAAATGTCAGATTAGAGAATTGGAACAGATAAAGTACACATTACAGAGCATTTAAACAGATTATTGGGCAATAACCTTGGAAACATTGCACAAAAATATTTTTCAATATGTATATGTTTTGTCATAGAAAGGTATCAGGGAAAAAGTTTCCATCTAAAGTCTGAACACTAATAAATGTTGTATTACTGTACATTGTGAACAATTATTTACTTGCTATCGGATAATGAACAAGGATGTTTGGTCAAAGATCCACTGGTTATATTCTAATCTTTTCAAATATTGATTGAGTGTGCTCAAAATAGATTCCCGTTAACAAGAAATAGAATATGCTCCAAGTAAAATAAAGATGAAACAGTACTTTTGAAATGAATTGTCATCGTTGTACAATCACGAAGGTTGAAGTTCAAAAGGACATATTGGTGGGGTTCCCTCTCTTCTGTATCCACCTATCACTCATCAGCTTTCATCCTGCCCCTCCGCTCTTCCAGCTGTCTCCCCCTCCCCCCCATCACAATCAGTCTGAAGAAGGGTCTCAACCCGAAAGGTTGCCTATCCATGTTCTCCAGAGATGCTGCATGACTAGCCGAGTTACTCCAGCACTTTGTGGGTTTTTTTGAAGAGATTTCTTAAAATCATAAGAGCATAGGATGCTTGTTGGGCCATGGATTGGTTTGTAAGTTTAATGAGCCAATATATGATTAAATCATTGCTTTGTCAGGGCTAGCATTACAGGTAAGGTGTTGGTCTTTCCAAGTGAGGTGACGTGTTGATCTACAGGCCAGTTTAGTTTATTATTGTCACGTGTACCAAGGTACAGTGTCCAACCAAATCAGATAATACCATGCATAGATACAATCAAACCAAATTTAAATACGATAGGTAGAGCAAAGGGGAAGATACAGAGTGCAGAATATAGTTCTCAGCATTGTAGCGCATCAGTTCCAGAGACAAAGTCCAATGTCCGCAATGGGAGTCATTATTATATGAGTTAAATTAATAAGTGTTAGCTTTATCGGGAAATTTAAAGTATTGAATGACGCCATAATCAATTGACTTTAAATCAGATTCAAAAACTAGAAGATACAATCATTTAGATTTTATTTAGATTTGATTCATTTTTATTTGAATACCCAAATATGATTGACCTTTTTTTACCCAAACTCAAATCTATCTGTTGTTTCATGCATAATAGGTAATAAAGAACAGTTAGAGTTAGCAGCACAATTCTCCAATCTAAAGCGGTACTGTAAGCCAAACCTTTCCGACAGGGTGGCACAGTGGTAGAGTTGCTGCCTACTGCTTCTTCCTGCGTAGTGCACAGCCTAAAGTTGTAGGACAACTTGTTCTATTTGATCTTACTTGATTGTGCGCGCCAGGTTGATTGCATTCGTCGAAACAGGGTGGACCACGTGAAGGTTGCAATCCCCCACCCCAATTGCTGCCTCACAGTGCCAGAGACCCAGGTGTGATCCTGACCTCGCATGCGGACTGCACGCAGTTTGTACTTTCTCCCTGTGACCGCGTGTCTTTTCTCCGAGTGCTCCGGTTTCCTCCTACATACCAAAGACATCCAGCTTTGCAGGTTAATTTTATTAACTTATTAGTTAGTTTAGTTTATCGTCACGTGTACCGAGGTACAGTGAAAAGCTTTTGTTGCGTGCTGTCCAGTCAGCGGAAAGACTGATCACATGATCACAATCGAGCCGTCCACAGTGTACAGATACAGGATAAAGGGAATAACGTTTAGTGCATGATAAAGTCCAGTAAAGTCCAATTATAGATAGTCCTAGGGTCTCCAGTGAGGTAGATCATAGCTCAGGACTGCTCTCTAGTTGTTGATAGGATGATTGTGTGTAGGATAGAACAAATGGTGATCGCTGGTCGGCATGGCCTCAGTGGGCCGAAAGGCCTGTTTCCATGCTGTATTGCTGTGCCTCTGTATATCTAAACTAAAGCTTGTCGTTCAGACCAGCCCTGCATCCTCGATTACTCTGTTTCTTCACTTTTGCTTACCCATTGAACTGATTATATTGTCTAAAGAAGGGTCTCGATCCGAAACGTCACCCATTCCTTCTATCCAGAGATGCTGCCTGTCTAGCTGAGTTGCTCCAGTATTTGGTGTCTTTCTGTCTATATATATATATATATATATATATATACACATACACACACACATACATATATATATATATAGACTGCTAGACACAAAATATATATATATAGTCAGGGGAAGGAGGATTTAAGAAATATGAATTGAGCTTCTTTTAATTTGAAGCAAGCCTTTGCTGGATGCTTCATCTCTGGCTGGCACAGAGGGGAGGGGGGGGGGGTGGTGGGGGTTGAGGCTGAGATGACTGAGACTGCCAGGTTGCAAGCACCCACAGTATGGAATGAATTCAGCAGCCGAATTTACTGAAAAGTCAAAAATCTGTGCCGCATTAGTGGGACGCGCAGAAGCTGTGTTAATTGCTAGCTTGTATTCCATATGGTTCTATTTTACCAGAGCACATTCTGTGCAGATGGTCGGAAAGCGAGTTGGACAGCTTCTAAACTGCCTCTGACTGACTCCTACTGTGAATTTTACTAAACTTTAATGTTTAACTGTTCTGTTTGTGGAATCGCTTTTTTATTAGCGTGGTTCTTTTAGCCCTGAAGTGAGAGCTCAATACTGCCTAGTTAATCTCCTTTGTTTAAACTTGAACTTGGCGGAAAGCAAATATTATGATACATGTAATTATTCTTTTCCTTCTCTCTTGGAGTTTTTTTCCCCTTTCTCTTGTTCACTTCCCTCGCAAGCTTGCACACACTACAGCTTCGAACCACACCCTGAGTTTGAAAGAACATTTTTAAAAAGGATTTATTTGGGATATGGATCATCCATGATTGAATGGCGGAGTAGACTTGATGGGCCGAATGGCCTAATTCTGCTTCTATCATATGGCCTTATGACATGGGCCAAATGTAAGCATATGGGACTAGCTTAGATGGGGTGTCTTGGTTGGCATAGACGGGTTGGGCCTGTTTGCATGCTCCATGACTCTATGAATCGGACACAAAGATAAACAGCGTCTCTGGCGGTGTGAATCGTGGTGTTCGCTCTGGAGCGGCAGTCTCTGGCAGAAGTGGGAGCAACTTCAACCAGTGCCCACTCTCTCAATCACTCACAGGCAAAATGGGAAAATCTGACTATTTTTCTTTCACTCTGCCAAAACTCTACAAAGAAAAGAGTGAATGTGACATCATTGCGTCTTATGTAATGTATAGTCACTTCAACGCTTGTGAAATATTTTCCCTGATCTCTTACACGGTTCTGCCAGAACTTTGTAGCATTTTGCCAGTGGAATATTTTGCCTTATAATAACTGTTTGTCTCAAAGTTGTGCCTTTGTCATCACCACCTCCCTGCTTCCTCGCACGTACGTACCTTGCCCACCTTAGCTCGCTCATTGTGAGACGCTCTCCTAATCCCCTCAGCTATGTTGTTGAAATCAATCATGTACTGAAAGACAACACAGACTCTGGTGAATGTAAGTGGAATCAGTGTTGCATGACAACAATAATGAGGGTGGGAGGAAAGGATAGAATCACAACTGAATGATGTATCCGATATACTTGGACAGGCGACGTTTTGTGTCCGTGCTCTCCTTCAGACTGGATCTGTAGAAGAGTCCCGACCAAAAACGTCACCCATCCATGTTCTAAGAAGGGTCTCGGGCCGAAATGTCACCCATTCCTTCTCTCCAGAGATGCTGTCTGTCCCCACCCCAGTTACCCCAGCATTTTGTGTCGATCTTCTCCAGAGATGCTGCATGACCGGCTGAGTTACTCCACCACTTTTGTGTCCTTTTGTACATTAACGAGCATCTGCAGTTCCTTGTTTCTACATGGATAGGTGACTATTTCTGGTCGGGACCCTTGTTCAAACTGCTTGTAGTAGGGAGGAGAAAACATGAAGAGAGGCGGGGGCAGGACACAGCCTGGCGAGTGATAGGTGGATAGAGGTGAGGGAGGGGGTCCGGGGGGGGGGGGGGGGTGATAGACAGGTAGGTGGACAAAGGCCAAACGGCTGTGAGCAGAGGTGTGAATTGTAAAGCCTGAGATGGAGTATAGGTGGTAAGGGATGGGCGGGGGGGAGGGGATGAAGGAAAAATAGTTGAGAAATGGCAGCGTATCCAGGGAAGGGGCACAGGGAAGAGAGGGGATAAAATGGCACGGTGTAGTTGGCTTATTACCTAAAATTGGAGAATTCAATGTCCGTACCACTGGGGTGTACGAGGTGCTGTTCCTCCAGTTTACGTGTAGCCTAACTCTGGCAATGGTGGAGGCCCAGGACAGAAAGGTCAGTGTGGATATGGGAAGGGGAGTTACAATCTTTATCAACTGGGAGATCCCACTGACTTATTCCAAGTAGTGAAGGTTTCCGTTACTCCATAATCCTCCCCCTCCCCTGTACTGCACTAAGTAATTCCTTTGGCCCACCAAATCGGCACCAACCAGCGATAACCTGTATACGAGCACTATCCTACATACTAGGGACAATTTAAAGAGCCCAGTTACCTACAAACCTGCACGTCCTTGGGATGTGAGAGGAAACCGGAGCACCTAGTAGAAGCCCATGTGGTCACAGGGAGAACACACAAACTCCACGCAGACAGCACCCATGGTCAGGATTGAACCTGTGTCTCTGGCGCTGTAAGTCAGCAACTCTACTGTTACCGATTTGTTGGGGACTTTTCTCGCCACCAGTTTCCCTCTTCCCCCCACCCCTCCCATCTGTATCTTTCAGTCTGAAGAAGGATAGGACAGGTTTAGAGGGATGTGGGCTGAACGCAGGCAGGTGGGTCTAGTCTAGATGGGACACATTGGTCAGTATGGGCAAGTACGGCCAAAGCTTCCACACTGTATGACTATGACTTTAAAGGTTCCGACCTGAAAGGTCACCTGTTCTTTTTCTCCAGAGATGACCCATTGAGTTACTGGAGTATAAACAGGCATTATATTGTCGGTATAAACCAGCATCTGCAGTTCCTTCCCACACATTCTGTCAGCTCCTGTGAACCATTGTTTGCAAATCTTGCTCGAGAGTCACAGCAACAGTGTGTCACCTTTGAAATGCCCCAAAGAGACCGGCAGCAGATTTTAGCGCTATGGTAAGATAATGGCAGTCAGGAGGTGTGAGGTCAAATATGGGTTATTAAAGAAGAAACAAGTCTTTGGATGATTTGAACTGTTGCCTTATCCAGAACCAGTGTGAGTCTGTGACTAGAAATCAGGTGCAAAATGTAAAGTGCTGAAGAGCATAGTTTAGTTTAGTTTAGTTTAGCTTTGTTTAGTTTAGAGATACAGCGTGGAAACAGGCCCTTCGGGCGACCAAATCCGCGCCGACCAGCGATGACCTCGTACACAATCTCTATCCTACACACTAGGGCCAATTTACAAATTTTGTTGAAGACAATGAACCTACAAACACTGCAAGGTTCGACCAATGATCACCCGTGCACTAGTTCCATTGTACACATTTAAAACAATTTACAGAAGCCAATTAATCTACAACCCTGCACGTCTTTAGAGTGTGGGAGGAAACCGGAGCACCCGGAGAAAACCCACGTGATCACAGGGAGAACGTACAAACTCCGTCCTGACAGCACTCATACTCAGGATCGAACTCAGGTCTTTGGCGCCATGAGGCAACTGCTCTACCACTGCGTCACCGTGCCACCCCTGGTTAGGGCATGTAAATAGGCTAGGTGTGCATTGGAACAAGTCAAAACGGAGGGATGGTAAAAGTATGGATGGAAATCCTCACACTAAATGAGATGAGGCACGGTTGGATTGGTCAAGGGTGGAGATAGGTGGTCATTGGGATAGCGGACAGGATTTTGTTTGGCGATTGCAACTCCCAATAGTTGGGTAATGGTGGAGATGCATTGGGTGAGAATGAATGAGTCAAACACATTAGGCTTTGCAGTGAGGTCTACAAAGATGTGCTGGGCAAGTGGTTGTTGGGTGCCTGGAACATGCTGCCAGGGGTGGCGGTGGAGGCAGATACGATAGTAAAAGGCTTTGATGCAGGCGGATGAATATACGGGGATTAGAGGAATATGGATCACGTGTAAGCTGAGGAGATCAGTTTAACCTGGCATCATGTTCAGCACGAAGATTGTGGGCCGAAGGGCCTGTGACTGTTCCATGTTGCATGTGTTCGGAGTCACAGTTAACAGTTTACAGATTCCTTGACTATTACGACAGGCTGCCAGCACTGACTTTGGCTCAATACGATACAGGGGGTGCTATTAAACAAACAAAAGTTATTCAAGAAAGGAACTCTTCAATTTACAGGTCCTTCACTGGTTCCAGCCCAGTGAATGTCTCGTGACTTATTTATGAAGGTCATAGACTGTGACCCTTTGGTAAAGGCTTTGTCATTCAGTAATTGTAGTGAACTGCACACATTGCTGACATCATTACATGTGGGAAATATAACAAGGAAGTCAGGATAAATCCCAACAGGACTGTCGACCTAGTTACCCATGGCTAGCTAAAAACAGGAAGTTGATGCAAACTCTTAAACTCCTCAAAATGCTTTTAAAGCACGATTGATGCTTAAAACACAGGCCAAACTGGGTCCAATTTCTCAGCTGTGTGCCTGGGCAGCTGCACAATTTTAGTGGCCTTTAATCGGAGAAGCTAATAGCTGTATTGGTTCGAATGTGTAAGGTATTGAAGTGGCACATTGTTGTTCTCATAGAATAGGCTTTAAAACGTCAAGAGTTAACAAACTCTTCAAGGCTAACAGAATAAATCTGACACAAAGTGCTGCAGCATCTCAGCGGGTCAAGTCAGCATCTCAGCGGGCCAGTACCTTGATACACGCGACACTAAACTAAACTAAACTAAACTATACTGGATAGGTGATGGTTTGGGTTGGGACCCTCCTTCAGACTGAAGCAGAGTCTCGACCCAAAATGTCACCTATCCACCTTCTCTAGAGATTGCTGCCTGATCTGTTGAGCTACTCCAGCACTTTGTGTGTTTTTTTTGGTAGACTCGCATCTACAGTTCCTTGCGCCTAAAATAAGCCTAATATTCAGGGCCAAAGTGGACCATTCTTGCTCTTGTTTTTTTCACGTTTGGCGATACCCCAGGGCTTCCTTTTGGATACTATGCAGGGGAACCCTTTGAATATTTTGACATTAGTAATAAAGTATCTCGCGGGTGACAGATGGATCCCTTGCGTAGCTGAAGAAACCAAGCTAACCATTAGAATTAAGTTGCTCCCAAGTTCACTGCGGGGGATGGTGGAAAGAGCTCCCATTTGTTCACAAGAAGTAGCAGAGCCAATCAAGGGGAATAAATGGAGTCTGGAAAAACTGTCAACACTCGTTGGGAAGGACAAAGAGACAATGTCAAGGATCTTCAGTGCCCTTGGTCTTGTATTCCCAGTGAGCATGTGTGAGGTGTGACTGCACAGAATTGCCTCGGCAATTCTAACCTGCTAAAGATCAGGCAGCAGTTTGCTCATTCTGTAAAGCCTTAGGTTTGTTATTGTCACATATACCGAGGTACAGTGAAAAGCTTTGTTTTGCATGCTATCCAAACAAATCGACAATAGACAATAGGTGCAGGAGAAGGCCATTCGGCCCTTCGAGCCAGCACCGCCATTCACTGTGATCATGGCTGATCATCCACATTCAGTACCCCGTTCCTGCCTTCTCCCCATATCCCTTGATTCCACTATCTTTAAGAGCCCTATCTAACTCTCACTTGAAAACATGCAGAGAATTTGCCTCCACTGCCTTCTGAGGCAGAGAATTCCACAGATTCACAACTCTCTGGGTGAAAATTTTTTTCCTCATCTCCGTTCTAAATGGCTTACTCCTTATTCTTAAACTGTGGACCCTGATTACCCTGGAACATAGTATGTCACAGAAACACAATCAAGTCAAACGATAGGTAGAGCAAAGGGCGAGAATCCTTGCAACATCGGAGGTTGAAGGGAGACTTGATGGAAGTAAACACATTTACGGGAGGCATAGATAGGGTAGACAGTCAGAACCTTTCCCCCAAGGTGGAAATGTCCAACACTAGAGGGCATAGCTATGAAGGTGAGAGGGGGAGAGTTTAATGTGGGGCAAGTAATTTTACACAGAGTGGTGGGGGCCTGGAACGCATTGTAAGGGGTGGTGGTGGAGGCAGACACGACAGTGCATTATTTAGATCAGCACATGGAAGTGTGGGTAATAGAATGATATGGATCATATACAGGCAGATAAGATCAGTTTAGCGGGGCATCATGTTCAGCAGAAAGATTGTCGGCCAAAGACCCCGTTCCTGTGCTGTACTGTTTTATGTTCGGTGCTGGCTTGAAGGGCCGAATAGCCCCCTCCTGCACCTATTTTCTATGTTCCAAACTAACAATGAGCTATTCTACATTTTCCTCTAACTGCATCCCCTTTGATATTTCATTTTCACATCTTATACTTCCTTATCCCTATCTCCCTCTCCCTTGACTCTCAGTCTGAAGAAGGGTCTCGACCGGTAATGCCACCCATTTCTACTGTCCAGAGATGCTGCCTGTCCCGCTGAGCTACTCGAGCATTTTGTGCCTATCTATGGTGCAGAATATAGTTCTCAGCATTGTAGCGCACCAGCTCCAGAGACAAAGTCCAATGTCCGCAATGGGGTAGAGGTGAATGGGACAGTACCCTAGCTTATGGAAGGACCGTTCAGAAGCTTGTACTATATGTAAAATTACTTGCCAGTGACTAGTTTTACTCTGTGATAGTGCAAGATGTGACTTCTGTGCATCACCACAGTGCGTATATCTCTATCGTTCTGTTTGGTGAAAGCTAAATAGAGGGGAGATACGGTTCAGTGATTTCTGGTCTTTTTATAAAGTCATTTTTCCTGTTGTTTTTGCACGTTTCCACCGGAGTACACTTAGCGATCTATACTGGGCATCTGCTGTCTGAATTTTGTCTTTTTTTTTTGCTGGATTGTGTGAAATGTCATTCTTCAAACCATCTGGGCTTTGAAGCAAGTCAGATAAGGGCTGTGTGGTGTGAGAGGTGCAAAAGCCCTATGTGTTTCCCTGGCAGCTTTCCCTTCTCATCCGCTATTTGCTTTTGCCACAATTTAACTGAACAGTTAAAATGCCATTTAAAAAAAAAATAATATAACTGGTCTGCGAGTGCTGGTGTTCATACATACACACAGACTGATAGACAGACACGCACGCGCACACACACACACACACACACACACACACACACACACACACACACACACACGCACACGCACACGCACACGCACACGCACACACACAGAGACTGATAGACAGACACATGCACACACACACACACACACACACACACACACACACACACACACACACACACACACACACACACACACACACACACACACACTCAAGAGAGTTTATTGTCATGTGTCCCAGATAGGACAATGAAATTCTTGCTTTGCTCCAGCACAACAGAATATAGTAGGCATAAATATAGATCAGTGTGTCCATATACAATATATATATACACACATAAATAAATAAACCGATAAAGTGCAATGGGCTATTAATGTTCAGAGTTTTGTATGAGTTGAGTTTAGTAGCCTGATGGCTGTGGGGAAGCGGCTATTCCTGAACCTGGATGTTGCAGATTTCAGGCTCCTGTACCTTCTACCTGAGATACAGTAACACACACACACACACACAGCCACACATATGCACCCCACACAAATACATAGACCTAAAAAGACACAGCACACAAGCACAGACACATGCACAGGCGCACATATGTACATACAAAATGAAACAAAATTCAACAAAAGCTTTTCACTGCACCTCAGTACACGTGACAATAAACTAAACTAAACCCACACACACACACGCACACACACACCAGCAATCCTCCCTGCATTTGAGTGGCATCCTTCAGTCGAACCATACACTTCCCAGTTGTTTTTTGATAATGAAATGAAATGCTTGTGAAATCTTTCATGTCATGTCTTCACACACTGTGTTGTAGTTGGGGCAAGCTGAGATTGGAGAGCACTGCAGGTGTATGCGTAATGGGGAATTGCAGCACTAGCAATGTGCTTGCCGTTGTGGGGCGGGGAACGGTGCTGACTGAATGCTGGGCTGGGGGAGTCAGTGGCTTCTCAACTGTTACCAGTTTGTGCTGAAACGTTTTGTTTTATGTTTCTGAAAGGACTGTCTGCCAGAGATCACATAGGGAGGGGTAAAAGATGACAGCCAATCAACCCCCCCTCCCCTCTCCTCACCTGTATCCACCTATCACTCGTGAGGCTTTGTCCCACCCCCACCTGTCTTCTCCAGCTCTCTCCCCTACTACGATCGGGGCTGACAAACTTCCAAAGCCAGAAACGGCTCCGAGAAGATTTACAATGACATTGCCACGATAAGGGTCTGAGCTACAGGGAGATGTTGAGCCGGCTCGGACATTATTTTTGGAGCCCAGCAGGATATAGTGGGTGATCTTATCGAGGTGTATAATGGCCCTGCCCCACGGTACGAGTTCATTCCAAGAGCTCTCCCGAGTTTGCCCTGATTCGAACTCGGAGATTTACGGTAATGGCAGCTCGTCGGTACTCGGGGCTCTCGTGGACATTTTTCAACATGTTGAAAAATCTTCACGAGTCTTCCCCAGCTTACCTGCCATTAGCGAATCTTCCCGAGTACCTGCCGTTAACGTTACGAGCCGCTAAGAGACGTCCATGAGCTCCGACGTACCCGCTACGTTCATCCTCCGTGCTTACCACGAGTTTGATTTTTTTTTAAACTCGGGAGAGTTCTTGGAATGAACTTGTACCGTGGGACTAGGCTATTAGATCATGAGAAGAATAGATAGGATGCAGTAATGCAAGGGTTAAACACTGTCAGTTTAAATTGAGTTGTGTGACCTGTTACACTGCATTGTTACTTCAGTTTGTCTGTTTTTATATGTGTTTTGCTTTAGTAACTAGTTATTTGTGCTCTTCAGAATGTGCTTTCGCCATCCATTGATCTGAATCCTTCAATCCTGCATATATTTCAATACAAAAGAACAGTATTTTACCCAGAGATGGGGAATCAAGAACCCGAGGATATGTTTAAGGGGAAGGAGTAAAGATTTAATAGGAATGTGAGGGGTAACTTTTTTAACTTTTTTACACAAAGGGTGGTGGGTGTATGGAATGAGCTGCTGGAGGAGGTGGTTGAGGCAGGTATTATCGAAATGTTTAAGAATGATTTAGACAGGTACATGGATAGGAACGGTTTAGCGGGTCGTGGGCCAAAAGCAGGCAAGTGGGACTAGTGTAGATGGGGCATGTTGGCTGGCATGGGTGAGTTGGGCCGAAACGTCTGCTTCTACGATGTATGAATCCATGACTCTTTAACTGATAGAACCCTCAACCAACAACCCCCACCAACCTACCCTACAACTCTCACCAACTTCTACAGATGCACCATAGAAAGCATCTTATCAGGATGCACCACAGCTTGGTTTGGGAACAGCTCCATCCAAGACCGCAAGAAATTGCAGCAAATTGTGGACGCAGCCCAGACCAAAGTTTCAAAGGTTCAAATGTTCTTTATTCAAATTGAATCATCCTACCACAACCAGAGAGCAGTCCTGAACTACTATCTACCTCATTGGAGACCCTTGGACTATCTTTAATCAGACTTTACCTTGCACTAAACGTTATTCCTTTATCATGTACATGTACACTGCAAATGTCTCAATTGTAATCATGTATTGTCTTTCCGCTGACTGGTTAGCACGCAACAAAAGCTTTTCATTGTTCTTCGGTACACATGACAATAAACTAAACTAAACTAAACTAAAATATTGAAAGGCTATCTGGACTACACTTCTTCCAACCCTGCTCCCCTACTCCCAATTCTACGGTCTACGCCGCATCTGCACCCAGGATGAGGTGTTCCACACCAGGGCATCAGAGATGGCCTCATTCTTCAGGGAACAGGGGTGCCCCTCTTCTATTATAGATGAGGCGCTCACCAGGGTCTCTTCTATACCCCGTAACTCTGCTCTCACACCTCATCCCCCCACTCGTAACAAGGGCAGAGTCACCCTTGTCCTCACCTTCCACCCTACCAGCCGTCACATACAACAAATAATACTCCGACATTATCGCCACCTCCAACGGGATCCCACCATTGACCACATCTTCCCATCTCCTCCCCTGTCTGCTTTCTGCAGAGACCACTCCCTCCGTAACTCCCTGGTCAATTTGTCCCTTCCCACCCAAACCACCCCCTCTCCGGGCACTTTCCTTTGCAACCGCAGGAAATGCTACACTTGTCGCTTTACCTCCCCCCTTGACTCTGTTCAAGGACCCAAACCGCCTTTCCAGGTGCGGCAGAGGTTCACCTGCACCTCCTCCAACCTCATCTATTGCATCCGCTGCTCTAGGTGTCAGCTGCTCTACATCGGTGAGACCAAGCGTAGGCTTGGCGATCGCTTCGCCCAACTCCTCCGCTCGGTTCGCACTAACCAACCTGATCTCCCGGTGGCTCAGCACTTCAACTCCCCCTCCCATTCCGAATCCGACCTTTCTGTCCTGGGCCTCCTCCATGGTCAGAGTGAGGCCCACCGTAAATTGGAGGAGCAGCACCTCATGGACAGTTTACACCCCAGCGGTATGAACATTGACTTCTCCAATTTCAGGTAGTCCCAGCTTTCTCCCCCCCCTTCTCAGCTCTCCCTCAGCCCACTGTCTCCGCCTTTTCCTTTCTTCTTCCCCTCCCCCACCCCTCACATCAGTCTGAAGGAGGGTCTCGACCCGAAACTTTAAACCAGCATCTGCAGTTCTTTCCTAAACATTCTATCCAAAAGCCTCTTTGACACCACTATCATATCTGTGTCCACCACTACAATCTGTTCCTGGCACTCCCACTACTCTCTGTGTGAAAACAATGTGCCCCTCACATTTCCTTCACATTACATTTTGTTCCTGTCACATAAAATAACATGGACATTCTCTGTTTAAAAATGAGAATGATCAGCTATGGATGAAGGAAAGCTATATTATTATACAGCACAAGAAATACGTATGGAATATTGACAGAACCTCATCAGACGTGAGAATTGGTTAAGCATGTGAACTAGACAAAGAGGAAAGGGGAAATCGCGGGTATGATCATTCAAAACAGAAATATATTTGCTGATATAGTGTTAGATGCACTGTTAACACAGCAGTATTTATAGTTCTCTCTATGTTTAAGCCAACACCACAGTCCAGCTTATATAAAAGAGCAAATGTTTAGTTTAGAGATGAGCGTGGACACAGGCCCTTCAGCCCATTGAGTCTACGCTGACCATCGATCACCTGTTTGCTCTAGTTCTATGTTATTCCACTTTCTCATCCACTCCCTACACACAAGGGGCAATTTACAGAGGGCCAATTCACCTAGATAGGCACAAAATGCTGGAGTAACTCAGGCAGCATCTCTGGATAGAAATGCGTGCCTTTGGGATGTGGGAGGAAACCAGAGTAAACACACGTGGCCACAGGGAGAACGTGAAAACTCATCACAGGCAGTACCTGAGGTCAGGATGGAACCTGGGCCTCTGGTGCTGTAAGGCAGCAGCTCCACCAGCTGAACTACTTTGCTACTCTTTGAATGTTAAATTTAAAAACTATTCACAAAGTATCGATTTCCCAAGTGATTTTCAAAGATCTTTTTGCTCCTGCCTGGTCCCTCTTTTCACCCAGTTGCCCTGTGTTATTTTTCACTGGCAGAATGTAATGTTGTGGGCTGTACGTGTCTCTGCAGCACTCATCAATGCCCTCTGCTATAAAGTGACAGAATACACACTGCAAGTAAGCTGACACTCAGTAATACATCTCCTTCAGTCAAAAAAGGGACACACTTGCAGGAATAGAAACCTATAGGTGGTCTATAAATAACCAAGGCTTTCTTTAAGTCCCATGCTAGTCGTTTTTCTTTTCTTGGTAGAGCAATCAATGCCTTCACTCCGAGAGTAAATAGGACACAAACTGCTGGAGTAACTACGCAGGTCAGGCAGCATCTGTGGAGAACATGGAGAGTTGATGTTTCAGGTTAGGATCTTTCTTCAGACCGATGGAGAACACTTCTCCTTTATGGGCCTGTCCCACTTAGGCGACTTTTTAGGCGACTGCAGGAGACTATGCAGTCGCCACATGTTCGCGGGTGGTTGCCGGGGAGTAGCCTTCATGGTCGTGAGGAGTTCCCGCATTCTGGGAACTAGTCGCGGCCTCATTATGGTCGCCGTGAATTTGTCAACATGTTGAAAAATTAGCGGCGACTAGAATGAAGCCGCCATGGAGAGTAGCGAGAATTCTCGTGCCCGTAGGTGGGTCGCCAGGAGGTCGAAGGTTCTCGGAGGTTCTCGTAGGTTGTAGCTGGTGCTGATCGGTGAATTTCATTGGCTCATTGGGGAAAAAAATGTAAGCAGTATTTTTCAGACCAAGGATAACCGACCAGTAATGTTAAATGTCCGCCGAGCTTCACAGCCGTCTATCTCTGGCTTCTTAAAAGTTGTCTCCACTCCTTCTCCCCCCCTCTTCCCCCCCTCTTTTAAAGGACTTACCGTACACTGTGATTTAGCCGTCTTTTTACAACGCCAACCTTCCTGTTCATGTTTCACCTTGGCTTTGCACCATGTGAATTTTTTAGACAGCGCTCCCCCTGCTTGCCCTGTCCCCCGCCTGCATAACGGGCTGGTGAAGGAAGCGATGTGTTTGTGTGTTTGTGTATGTGTTGCACTCTAACAGTCGCCGTTCTAGTTGCCGGTTTTACAGGCCACCGCTGGCTACTTGACAGTCGCTGGCAGTCCGCTGAAAAATCACCTAAGTGGGACAGGCCCATTACTCAGAGGGGCAGGTAGATCCACTCTCCAGGAACTAAGCCCCAAGCTTGGTTGGAATCATGAGACCTTGGTCATCTGTCTTAATTAGGTGTTGATCAGACAGTGTTGTATAAGATCATGAGGGGAATCGGTACGGTGAATGCATAGTCATAGTATGGGATTCAAGAATCAGAGGACATTGGATTAAAGTGGAAGGGGAAATGTTTAATAGGGCACTAAGGGGTAATATTTTCATTCAGAGGGTGGTATGGAACGAGCTGCCAGAGGTGGTGGTTGAGGCAGAATTTAAAAGTCACCAGGATAAGTGCATGTATATGAGACGTTTAGAGGGATATGGACCAAATGCAGGCAAATGGGACTCGCCCAGATGGGGCATCTTGGTCGTCATGTTTGAGTTAGGCCAAAGGCTCTGTTTCTGTATTGTGTACAAGTTCCTGAGCCAAAGTGCCTCCTCTGCCTATTTGGATGTGGCAATGAGATCAGGGGAAGGGTGTTGAGGTAGGTCAAACCCCAAACAAAATCTGAACCAGGTTCAGTTGGGCTTTCAGTCTGAAGAAGAGTTCTGACCTGAAGTGTCACCTGTTCCTTTTCTCCAGAGATGCTGCCTGATCTGCTGAGTTACTCCAGTTTTTTGTGTCCAGCTTCAATTGGGTTTTATTCTGTGGACCCCTGAAGATATGCTTTGATGCTAGCTGGTGCAGCTTGAGTTAAAGTGTGATGCTGTCTATAATGTGAAACCTCCTACTCAGTCTTATCTGGAAGTCAGTCTGGCACAAAGTCCCTTCAGAATATTAATGGCAACATTGTTTTGAATGAAATTTGTTAAAGTTTGGTTAAAATGATGCGAAGGGCAGTTTGAATAGTCTCTAAGCCCGTAATAGTTTAGTTTGTTTATTTATTATTGTCACGTGTACCAAGGTACATGAAAAGTATTTTATCGCGTGCTATCCAGTCAGCGAAAAGACTATATATGATTACAATCAATCCGTCCACAGTGTACAGATACAGGACAAAGGGAATAACGTTTAGTGCAAAATAAAGTCCCATTCAAGATAGTTCAAAGGTGTCCATTGAGGTGGGAGGTAAGGGCCACTCTCTAGCTGGTGATAGGATGGTTCAGTTGCCTGACATAACATTGAAGTCCGATAAAGTCCAATTAAGGAAAGTGTAGGAAGGAACTGCAGAAGCTGGTTTACACCGAAGATAGACACAAATTGCTGGAGTAACTCAGACTGAAGAATGGTCTCGACCTGAAACGTCACCCATTCCTTCTATCCAGAGATGCTCCCTGTCCCATTGAGTTACTCCAGCATTTTGTGTACATCTCCAATTAAGGATAGTTGTGCTATACTTTTCTATATTGTATAAAACAAAGATGCTTTCTCTTAATATACATTTTTTAATATATTTCTTTTTTATTGCTGTCAAGTCCGATAAAGTACAATTAAATAAAGTGCAAAGGTCTCCAATGAGGTAGATTGAAGGTCAGTACCACACTCTAGTTGATGAGAGGACGGTTCAGTTGCCTGATAACAGCTTGGAAGTTACAGTAAATAAATTGTTCAGGAAGGCAATTATCACTTTGTATTTCTAGATATGACTCTATGTCCTGCAAATAACTTTGGCATGAACAATACTGGTGTTAAAAATGCTTACACAGCACCAGGTACAAATAGCAGAGGGTTCTTCAGTGTCACGGTTAGTGCTCATACACACAATCCATTTGCCCATCAACATTTCCCTCAAGCTCTGTGCTGTCTGTGTGTAGTTTGCACATTCTCCCTGTGACCGCGTGGGATTCTTTCCCGGATGCTCTGGATTCCTCCCACGTCACAAAGATGTGCGGGTTTGTAGGTTTAAGAAGGAACTGCAGATGCTGGAAAATCGAAGGTAGACACAAATGCTGGAGAAACTCACCCGCTGAGTTTCTCCAGCATTTTTTGTGTACCTTCGGGTTTGTAGGTTAATTGCCCCTCTATAAATTGCCTCTGTAGTTTTTATTTAATATGCATACTGACACCTTTTTGTCTACAAAATAAATTGTGGGGCCCAAATAGGAGCTACAATTCTGTTGGAAAGTAATCACCCTCTGTAAATTGCCCCTAGTATGTAGGGAGTGGATGAGAAAGTGGGATAACATAGAACTAATGTGAACGGGTGATCGATGGTCGGCGTGGAACCGATGGGCTGAAGTGGCTGTTTCCACGCTGTATCGCTCAGTCACTTCCCTTCACAGATGCTGCCAGTCCTGCTGTTCCTCCGGCACTTTGTGTTTTGCTCAAGATTTCAGCATCTGCAGCTCCTTGTGTCTACAATTAAAGAAGACCAAGAGTAGGGATGGAGTTCTGTGAGGAGATGGAGATGGCACATGATACAGAGTAAAGTACTTTGTTTGCCATGTGGGTTGGTTGGGGCACAGATATTGATGTACCCAATGCACATTGCATCCAATTGACTTGTCACTTCAACGCTGGTTTTGTTTAGTTTAGTTTAGAGATACAGCGTGGAAACATGCCCTTCGTCCCACCGAGTCCGCACCGACCAGCGATCATTCCGTTCACTAACAGTATCCTACACACTAGGGACAAAGTGCTGAAGCCAACTAACCTACAAACCTGCATCTCATTGGAGTGTGGGACGAAACCGGAGCACCCGGAGTAAACCCACACAAGGAGAATGTACAAACTTATTACAGACAGCACCCATAGTCAGGATCGAACTCGGGTCTCTGGCGCTGTAAGCAGCAGCTCTAATAGCAGACGCCTATTAATCTACAAACCCACATGTCTTTGCCATTATGGATGGGCACATGGATAGGCAGGGAATGCAGGGATATGGATTATGTGGAGGTAGGGAAGAGTTGGTCTTGGCATCATATTCGGTAAAGACCTTGTGGGCCGAAGGGCCTGTACTTGTGCTGTAGTGTTCAATTTACAGAGTCCAATTAACGGACAAACATGCACATCTTTGTCTTTGGGATGAGGGAGGAAACCGGAGCACCTGAAGTAAACCCACTCAGTCGCAGGGGGATCATGTAAACTCCACACACAGACAGCACCCGAGGGCAGGATTGAACTCTGGTCTCTGGTGCTGATAGGCCGTGGCTCTACCCGCTGCACCACTGTGCCGTCATGGGAGAGTGAAAGATGGAAGTTGGGAAACTATAGTAAAATCCAAGAAGCAGCAACATTCATGAACGGGACTCCCTGCGGCCAGAAAGGCACAGAGACAAATGTGGTGCACCACAGCCAACGTGGATCCAGACTTACTGGATTCAATGGCTTTTGTATCACATCAAACTGCGCATCAAACTCACTAAGCCCGGAGAGTGCGTTTTGTTTATTTTTGTACAAATTTTGGCTTTGCGTCCATGAAATTGGAACAAGTTCAAATTCAACATTGTCTAAGCTCGCTGATGCTCCAGAGATCCTGAGATGGAGCAATTGTTATTGCTCTCGGTTACACAGATGCGCATTCACTCATAAATGGTTATGAGTCACTTCAGACCCCATAAAAGAAAAAGAAAATAATAAAATGGACCATTGAGCCTTGGGGTTACGAGGTACTTGTGTTTACGTAACACCTTGTCTAGTGACTGATGGCATCCCAAATGGGTTGCCTTGTAAAGCAGTCGCTCTTATCTAGGGAAACATGGGGGGGTCAGGACATTGGGGTTTAGGTAATTCTGTTCACTAAACAAATCTTCCAAATTCTCCACTTATAGGTGACACCCTCCTTCCCCCTTTCCCCTCTCTCTTTCTTGTGCCTCAACATGACGCACCCATTTTGTTTAATTTAGTTTAGTTTAGAGATACAGCACAGAAACAGGCCCTTTGGCCCAGCAAATCCACGCCAACCAGCGATCCCCACACATTCACGTTATCCTACACACACTAGAGACTTACATTATGTTTACCAAGCCAATGTACGTACAAACGTCTTTGGAGTGTGGGAGGAGACTGAAGATCCTGGAGAAAACCCACGTGGTCACGGGAAGAACGTATAAACTCTGTACAGACAACATCCGTAGTCAGGATCGAACCCGGGTCTCCGGCGCTGCAAGCACTGTAAGGCAGCAACTCTACCGCTGCGCCACCGTGGCGCCCTCTTGCTACCCTCACTATCCTGCCTCATATTTCCCATCCACCCCCATCCCCTCCACCATCCCCTTCCACCCATGTCCATGCCTCTGGCTTCACTGCTTATCTCTCCTTGTGCACTTCTTATCTAACACCCTTTTGTCTGCCTTTCATCTCTGGCCTTTGTCCACCCATCTGCCAATGAAATTTCCTTCACTTGTAACCACCTATCCCTTGCCAGGCTTGCTCCCACCCCCACTGGACTCTGACCCCCAATGCCCAGCATGGAAACACCCTAGACTGTTTTTTTATATATGAAAATAAATGTAATCAATGATTGCAATAATATATACAATACAATACAATACCAAACAAACTCACCACCATAATACAAAATCACCCAATTATTGAAACAAATATTCTTAAATGTTACACTCTTATCAACTATATTACAATCCTTGTCAAGGATGCCTCCCACCCCCCGTGGTGCCCTGCGGTCTCGGAAATCCCCCAGGGCGCCCGTGGGCAGGGCCTAGTCCATTTCTAAAACCACCCGGGCACGGACGTAACCCCGGAAAAGGGGCAGGCAGCTGGCTCGGGCAGAGCCCCCTTCCGCCTGGCGCCTTGACTCGTGGATGGCCAGTTTGGCCAGATCTAGGAGCAACCCAACCAGGACATCTTCGGCCCTACCCTCTCCCCTACACACAGGGTGTCCAAAGATGCGGATGGTGGGTGTGAAGTGCAGCCAGGAGGACCCTAGACTGTGCTCCTCCCCAACAGAGCCTTGGCATTGGCTGCACCGAGCTTCAGTGTGTCCCTCCGCATGTACCCCTGCAGTCTGGAGCGGGCAACAAAAGCCAACATTTGTACAATATTTGCAAAAAATGTCATGTTGGAATATATATTTGAAAAGAGTCTCAACGCAAATTTCATTGATTCACCCGCACTTACAATATATGTGTCGAAAATTAAAGATGGTTCAATCTCGCCATTTATATCAGCTGCACAATGAGTGGCTGTGGCCAAACTAGTGTGTAGAATTTCCATGGAACCTTGCATAAATGTTGAGCCTATTCCCAGTTTTAGATTTTGCAATGTTTCAGTGGTTTAGGTTTTAATTTAGAAAGCAACATATTTTAAGCTTATACGGGTAAGTTTGTACAGGTTAAAAAAATATGAACCCTTTCTTTAAAAGACAAAATGCTGGAGTAACTCAGCAGGTCAGGCAGCATCTCTGGAGAAAAAGGAATATGTGACGCTTTGGGTCGGAATCCGTTCTCAGACTGAAGTCTTATTCGGTGTGAAGTTCTGACCTGAAACATCATTTACAGTATACCTTTTTTCCCCAGAGTTGCTGCCTGCCCCACTGAGTTACTCCAGCATGTTGTGTCCTTTTGTGTATTAACCAGCGTCTGCAGTTCCTTATTTCTATATATTTATTCTTTATTTTATTGTGGGAAAAGCAAAGTGCTGATGCAAACCTTGTGCCATGTTCTGGATAGCACAAAGCAAAAGCTTTTCACTGTACCTCGGTCAATGGCGTATTTGGAATTACATTTTAAATATCTGCATGGGTGAATTATAGGAATAAAGTTTGCCTGTGTGAGGGGTAGATGTCTGTCTATATCACGGAGTGTCAGTCTCCAGGCCTAGTGCTAATGGGCACATCTCAGTAAAGAGTAAGTAGGAAGGATCCTGACCCCGATATGTCACCTATCCACGTTCCCCACAGATGCTGCCTGGCCCACTGAGTTACTCCAGCACTTTGTGCCTTATTTCGTATACCAGCAAAGATTTCACTGTGATTATGCCAATTGTATCATCAGAGTATTGTGTAGAATTGTGTTTGATAAATAACACAATTGTTTGACAGATTGAAAGATACAGCATTGAGGTAAAAGACGGCTGCACAGTGTATGGCAAGTCATTTAGAGAGCGGGGAGGAAGGGGGGAGAGAAGGGGAGTGAATGGGGGGGAGAAGGAGTGGAGACACTTTTAAGAAGCCAGACAGCTTATAATAAAGTTTAGCGGGCATTTAACCTACCGGTCGGTTTTCCTTGGACCTGAAAACTCCAATGAGCCAATTAAAATGCCCGGTCAGCGAAGGAGATTGCCTATGGCTGCCCTCGACTGCATAGCGACCCCACTCCACTGCATTACAAGTTCCAAAGAACCATGCCGATCAATTTTAACTTGCGGAAAATTTTTCAATATGCTGAAAAATTTTCCTCGACAAAACTGTGGCCGCGAGTTTGCGGAAACTTCCCTCGAGCATGAAGGAGTGTTCCAGTGACCTCCTAGGACCACGTGTCGACCATGCTGCGAGTTTGAGTCGAGGGCAAACTCTTCTAAACTTGCAGATTAGGTCGCCACAGTGGGACAGCCCATTTAGTAAACGATTTAGCTGAGGAAAACCTGGTGTCTCTGCCTCTCTGTAGACTTGTACAAGGATATTTTAGTCACATTGATAGTATCTTACTTCCAAAACATGTATACAGTGGTGCATTTTAATGGAGGGGCTTTCTACATTGTCAATTGTGTATGGGTGTGTGTGTGTCGAACAGTCCAAGATTAACCACAGATTTAATCACAGTACCATGGTTTTTAGATCCTTACTGTAATATGCAACTGCTTTTTATGAAGAGATTATATTATGATATAACCCTCAATAAAATGTAATGACATTGCTATATGCACGGCAAATGTAATACTTTTTAAACATAAAGTTTGGATTATGGGTTTTTACTTTGGTAAGGATTTTAAATGCCGAGTAGTACATAAATGGTGTGGTGCAGCGGGTAGAGCTGCTGCCTCACAGCGCCAGATACCTGGGTTCGATCCCGACCTCTGGTGTTGTCTGTATGTGGAATTGGCACGTTCTCCCTGTGACCGCGTGGGTTTCCTCCCGGTGCTCCGGTTTCCTCCCACATCCTATAGACGTGTGGGTTTGTAGGTTAATTGGCTTCTAGTGTGCAGGGCGTGGATGAGAATGTGGGACAACAGTGTGAATGGGTGATTGATGGTCGGTGTGGACTCTGTGGGATGAAGGGCCTGTTTCCAGGCTGTTTCAGGATCGAACCCTGGTCTGTGGCGCTGTAAGGCAGCAGCTCTATCACTGCGCCACTGTGCCACCATCCTGTATAATAAGAAGTATCACTATTTCACAATGCTGCCGTATCTCCAAAGTCTAAAGAATGATGGAGCAGGCTCGATGGGCCGAATGGCCTAATTCTGCTCCTCTGTCTTATGGCCTTATTTGAGATGGTTTTTGGTGACCTAGCAACACAGGATGGTAGGCAGTGACATCACTGGCCTGGCACAGTGACAAGGAATGGCCTGTGGTGACATTGCTACTTTGGTTCACTGATTGGCCTGTTAAGGAATTAATGACTTAGCAACCGGGCAGACCTTGCTATGATCTGGCACTTGACCAGTTTTTGTTACGTTTCTCTCTCTAACCACCGTTCAATTGTGCTTTCCAAATGGACTGAGGCTTAACTACCTCTGACCATCGCACAGTGAGGCTGTGGATCAATTTCAGAGTAAATATTCTCCAAAACAAATATGAAGTGAGTTACTGCGAAACAGATTTACACAAAAGCACCATTTCTACCTTTGGGAGGGAAGATTTAAACACAAGAAGCTGGAGTAACAAGCAGCATCTCTGGAGGGAATGAATGGGTGAGGTTTTGGGTCGAGACCCTTCTTCAGGCTATCTTTGTGTCTATCTTCGGTTTAAACCAGCATCTGCAGTTCCTTCCTACACAGGGAAGATTTAAATATGTATACCTAATATTTCAACTCCTCAAATGTCCAATATATACACACTTTTAATACATTGAATAGTTGATGAGAGGAAATACAAAGTCTCCCTTGCAAAAAAGTATTGCTTTACGTGGCTGAATTGGACCAGTTTTATTTCTTTGTTCCTGCAACATTTGTGTTCTGCCTTGTAATGGCCTTGTTTTCCATAACGGGACATAATAATAATAATAATACATTTTATTTATGGGCGCCTTTCAAGAGGCTCAAGGACACCTTACAAAAATTTAGCAGGTAGAGGAAAAACATGTAAGGGGAATGAAATAAATAGTAGAGACATGACTAGTACACAAAGTAAAGACAGAATTCAATACAAAACACAATATGAGGCAATTAATGCACAGATGAAAAGGGAGGGGGACGTGGGGCTAAGGATAGGCAGAGGTGAAGAGATGGGTTTTGAGGCAGGACTGGAAGATGGTGAAGGACACGGAATTGCAGATCAGTTGGGGGAGGGAGTTCCAGAGCCTGGGAGCTGCCCTGGAGAAGGCTCTGTCCCCAAAACTGCGGAGGTTGGACTTGTGGATGGAGAGGAGACCGGCTGATGTGGATCTGAGGGACCGTGAGGGTTGGTAGGGGGAGAGGAGGTCAGTGAGATATGGGGGGGGGGGCAGATGGTGGAGGGCTTTGTAGGTGAGGATTAGTATTTTGTAGTTAATCCGGTGGGAGATGGGAAGCCAGTGAAGTTGTTTGAGGACTGGAGTGATGTGATGCCAGGATTTGGTGTGGGTGATGAGTCGGGCGGCTGCGTTCTGGACCAGTTGGAGTCGGTTGATGTGGGTGGAGCTGATGCCAAGGAGAAGTGAGTTGCAGTAGTCCAGTCGGGAGGAGATGAAGGCATGGATGAGTCTTTCAGCAGGGGGAAGTGTGAGAGAGGGTCTGAGTTTGGCGATGTTGCGGAGATGAAAGCAAGAGGTTTTAATGACATGGCGGATGTGAGGCTCAAGGGAGAGGGTGGAATCAAAGATCACGCCAAGGTTGCGGGCCTGGGGAGATGGGGAGACAGTGGTGCCGTCGATGGTGAGAGTGGGGTTATTGATTTTGCTGAGTGTGGCTTTGGAGCCTAAGAGGAGGAATTCTGTCTTATCGCTGTTGAGTTTGAGGAAATTATGTTGCATCCAAGTTTTTATAGCTGACAAACAGGAGTTGATATGGGAGAGGGGGGTGTTGTGGGGGGATTTGGTGCCGAGGTAGATCTGGGTGTCGTCAGCGTAACAGTGGAAGTCCAGGTTGAAGTGGCGGAGTATCTGACCAAGGGGGAGGATGTAGATGATGAAGAGGAGGGGGCCGAGTACGGAGCCTTGGGGAACGCCTTGAGTGACTGTGGCTGTAGCAGAGGTGTGGTTGTGGAGAGAGATGAAGTGGGATCTGTTGGAAAGGTAGGAACGGAGCCAGCTGAGTTCAGAGCCTTCAATGCCGAGGTCTTTGAGTCTGGTGAGCAGGATGTTATGGTTCACTGTATCGAAGGCTGCGCTCAGGTCGAGGAGGATGAGGATGTTGAGGGAACCAGTGTCAGCAGAGGTGAGGAGGTCGTTGAGGACTTTGAGGAGAGCAGTTTCTGTGCTATGGAGGGGGCGAAAGCCAGATTGGAGGGGTTCAAGTAGGTTATACGCAAGGAGGTGGGAATGAAGTTGCGACGCAACGATACGCTCCAGGGTTTTTGAAAGAAAGGGGAGGTTTGAGATTGGGCGGTAGTTAATGAGAGAGGAGGGATCAAGACCAGGTTTCTTTAAGATTGGTGTGACAGCAGCAGTTATGAAAGCGGAGGGGACAATTCCTTGGGACAATGAGGAGTTGAAGAGATTAGTGAGGTAGGGGCAGAGAACGGGGAGGCAGGACTTCAACAGGGGAGTGGGGAGAGGGTCGAGGGAGCAGGTAGTGGGTTTGGAAGAGCTGATGAGTTTGGAGATTTCAATAGGGGTGACCAGGTCAAACTGGGAGAGGAAGCAGTGTGGAGGAGGGGTAAGGAGGTCAGTGGAGATGTTGAAAGGAGGGGCCTTGGTAGGTGGTGGAGTAGATGCTGGGGAGTCGGGTACAGGGGATAAAGATTGATAGATGGTGCTGATTTTATCAGTGAAAAAGTGGAGGAATGAGTTGCAGAGATCCGGAGTAGGGAGAGTGTTGGCTCGAGGCTTGAGGAGGTTGCCCACTGTGGAGAAGAGGGTTCTGTGGTTTAGGCAGGGATCGGTGAATATGGAGGAGAGGTAGGCAGAGAGGTAGGACATGTGATCTCTTGATGGATTTCTCTCCTCCCCTCCACCTATGGCAAGAATCATCTTATGTCGAACAATAAAGAGGAACATTGTATGACAAAGGCCGCTTTATCTTGCATTTGATTTAGGTATAGCTTTCTCCTGCTTTCATTTTAGGATGTAATTAGATCAATTTGTGGTCCGCTACAAACACTGCTAACTACCAGCTTTGAATCATGTGCATCCTCTGCAGTAAAACACCACTGAAGATCTTGTCTAATTTTTTATTAAAGAGACAATACAGTCATTCTTCCTTTTCCTCTTTGTAGTTTGAATACTGTGCTTCAGACCTACCCGCCATTCCCCTTTGCTTATTTCATACTAGTCACACTACCCATCTGTGTTTCAATGGTAGACAATGTGTTTCAATGGAATCATTTGAAGACGATGGCATTGGTGCTGTAGAATTCAGCGGGCTTCTTTATTCACAAGTTTGTGTTGGACCTCTTATGTACAGCCTGTCAAAACCGGAACTCTATCTCTCACAGCACGTTGAACACTGACTGATCACCCACAGCTTTTAGTTCGGACTGTCCCCATCAACTTATGTTTGACGGCTCTGGGCCTGTACTCGCCGGAGTTTAGAAGAATGAGGGGGGATCTCATTGAAACTTAGCGAATAGTGAAAGGCTTGGATAGAGTGGATGTGGGGAGGATGTTTCCACTAGTGGGAGAGTCCAGGGCTAGAGGTCATAGCCACAGAATTAAAGGACGTCCTTTAAAAAGGAGATGAGGAGGAATTTATTTTGTCAGAGGGTGGTGAATCTGTGGAATTCTTTGCCACTGAAGGCTGTGGAGGCCAAGTTAATGGATATTTTTAAGGCAGAGATAGATAGATTCTTGATCAGTACGGGTGTTAAGGGTTACGGAGGGAAGGCAGGGGAATGGGGCTTGGAGGGAGAGATAGATCTGCCATGATTGAATGGCGTAGATTTGATGAGCCGGATGGCCAATTCTGCCCCTTTTCACTTATGACGTGTGCATCGTATCTAAGGACCGTGGTGATCACACCTGCTCTGATCTTCAGAACATGTCAGTGCAGAAGCAAGGAACTACAGATGCTGGTTTTTGAAGATAAGGGAAAGTTTAGTCACCAAGATCCCGAGATACTGAAGACGGGTCTCGAGCCGAAATGTCACCCATTCCATCTCTCCAAAGATGCTGCCTGTCCGCTGAGTTACTACAGCATTTTGTGTCTATCTTGAGATACTTGATGCTCTTTAGCTAACAGGGACAACTCAGTCTGAAGAAGGGTCCTTCTCAATGTGACTGCTCTTCCCCAGCTTAGATAATAGCTCAAGAAAACAAAGGCTTTTTGAGGCAAAACAAGAATCTGTTGTAACTTTTATAGAAGTGGAGTCAAACAGAACAGAAACAGGCCCGTGATCCCAGGTCATCCATGCCGACCAAGATGCCCCAAAATGTAGTCCCATTTGTCTGCATTTAGCCCATACCCCTTTAAACCTTTCCAAGTGTCTTTTAAATATGGTTATTACACTTGCCTCAACCTCTGCCTTTGGCAGCTCATTCCAAAATCCCACCACCCTCTGTGTGTTTTTTTTGTTATTCCCTCTTAAGTTTGAAGGTATTGACTCATGGCTTAGAACACAGAACACAGAACAGTAACAGGCCCTTCGGCCCACAATGTCTATGCTGAAAATGATGCCAACACTTATATGCCTGAATATAATCCATATCTGCCCTTTCCCTGCATATCCACAAGCCTATCCAACTGTCTCTTAAACACTATCATCATTGCTGCCACCATCCACCAGCACCCCAAGCAGCATGTTCTAGGCACTCACCACCCTCCATGTAAAAAACTTGTCCCACATATTTCCTTTAAACTTTGTCCCTCTCGCCTTAAAGCTATGGGCGGCACGGTGGCGCAGCGGTAGACTTGCTGCCTTACAGCGCCAGAGACCGGGTTCAATCCTAACTATGGGTGGTGTCTGTACAGAGTTACAGAGTCGGTACAGAGTCTGTACCTTCTCCCTATGACTGCGAGGGTTTTTTCCAGGTGCGAGAGTTTCCTCCCACACTACAATGGCGTACAGGTTTGTAAGTTAATTGGCTTCGATAAAAAATTGTAAATTGCCTGTAGTGTGTAGGATAGTGCTAGTGTATGGGGATCGTTGGACGTCTTGGACTCGGTGGGCCGACCTGCCTGTTTCTGTGCTGTATCTCTAAACTAAACTAAACTAAACTAAACTATACCCTTTCGTAGTTGGAATCCCCACAATGAGCAAATGGTGCTGACTGTCAACCCTACCTGTGCTTGGACATGGTTCCACAAGGATTGCACGTCCTCCAGATCTTGGCTCGATGGGCATTATTCACCCACGGCCTAGACGCTGCGTACTTTGTGCCCGTTGGGTTGGCAAGGTTGTCGTTTCTGGCTGGACGTATTCTTGGAGGCTCCACCACATGAATTCTTCCTCCAGTTGTCACCTCCAGCCAACGCTGCCTTTTGATCACTCCCTCCATATTGGCCCAATTTGTCAACAAATATGTCGAAAGGAAATGAAGAATCACATAATACTTTAATAGCTCGAAGATTTTCTCACTAGTTGCTCACAGCTTTTTCCAGGAACGTATTATTTGACTCTTGCAGCTGCCAAGATATTCTTGGAGGGCTGGGAGCATGTTACTTCAGAAAGGTGGTGGGGTGGGGAGGGGAGTTCAGGAATGAGGGGGGGGGAGAGATGAGGAAAATTGCATCACACAATGAAGTCTGAACAATCCTTGGACAATCCTTGGCCCCTTAGTTTGTAGGGAATGGGGTTATATAGAACTAGTGTGGAAGGGTGATCAATAGTCGGCCTATGTGGACTCTGTGGCTGAAGTGCCTGTTTCCTTGCTGTATCTCTAGCTTAGTTTATTGTCACGTGTACCGAGGTACAGTAAAAAGCTTTTGTTATGTGCCAACCAGTCAGCGGAAGGACTGTACATGATTACAATCGAGCCGTCCACAATGTACAGATACAGGATAATGGGAATAACGTTTAGTGCAAGATAAAGTTCAGTAAAGTCCGATTAAAAATAGTCCATTGAGGTAGATCATGGCTCAGGACTGCTCTCTAGCTGATGGTAGGATGGTTCAGTTGCCTGATAACAGCTGGGAAGAAACTGTCCCTGAATCTGGAGGTGTGCGTTTTCACACTTCTGTACCTCTTGCCCGATGGGAGAGAGGAGAGGAGGGAGTGACTGGGGTGAGTTCTTGACTATGCTGCTGGCCTTGCCGAAGGCCTCTAAATACTAAATATTTAAAAACTTTTATATGTCAAATGGTAAAATAAATTGACGCAAAATGTTTGTGGAGCATTGGTTCTGCCTTTCGCCAATGCAAGACTTTAATTTGAGGACCAACCTTATTCCCTTCTGTAACAACCTTGAAACATACAGAATCATGCTCACTAGTGCTGAGGTCACACATGGATATGAATAGTATTTGAAGTGTGTTGCTGCAATTCGGTTTGCCATTTTGATAACCTATTTAAAGTTAGTGGAAGCTTTTAGATAGGTACACAGATAGGCTGGGAATGGAGGGATATGGATCACGTGCAGGCAGAGGAGATCAATTTAACCTGGCATCATGGTCTCCACAGACATTGTGGGCCTATGTTTAGCAGATATTTTTGCAGAATAGTATAAATAAATTTCCTGCAAATATCATGTCACAAGTGGAAATATTCAATCCTCCAAGATTCTGATGTATTCTCAATGAAGTGATGGTTGAGAATGGGCCAACTCCAGAAGAAAGGTATTTTAGGAGCATAAAGGAAGCATACTAGGTGACATCGCCATTCTATATGTGTTGGAAACAACTGCAGATGCTGGTTTAAATCGAAGATAGACACAAAATGCTAGAGTAACTCAGCGGGACAAGTAGCATCTCTGGAGAGAAGGAATGGATGCCGTTTCGGGTCGAGACCCTTCTTCAGACTTCAGCCACTCTTCATCCCCATCTGTTCAGAACAAGAAATGTGAATCGAAAGCGATCTACTCATTGAGTTGCACAGCAAATTCATTCAAGTTTGTTTGTTAAAAATTCTTGTTTGGTGAGAGTTCTTCCCAAGTCATGTTTGTGGGTCCATCCGGATAACAATACATGGATGTTATGCCTCTTACACAATTTACATGTGGTAGACTTGTCGAAAAAGCATCCAACCATCTATAGTATCATTGAAGTGAAGAAGAGAAACAAGCAATGGAATGTTTGAGTTTGAGTTTAGCTTATTGTCACGTGTACCAAGGTACAGTGAAAAGCTTTTGTTGCGTAAAACACTACAATTAAAATATGGATCATATTAGTAAGAGTATAAACAAATTAGTAGTTTAGGAAGTCCCCTTCCTCCTTATATCTGATATGGTAAGTAGATCTAATGTACACAACAGGAACGTTTCAAGTGGGTTTAGTTTGAGAGAGTGCTATCGACCGTGTGCGGACGTGGCGCCGACGGACGAGAAGCCGAAGCAAAGAAGTGGAAGCCAAATAACCGAATGGAAACAAATGCCGAAACGCCAAATAACCGAATGGAAATGAAGCTGAAACGCCAACTAACCTAAATGGTGGGGCGCCTAAATGCAAACTAACCACAAAGGGCAGGACACCTAAAAGCCAACTAACCGAAAAGCTGCGTCGCCTAAAAGCAAACTTACCGAATGTTGAAACGCCACCTACCCGAAAGGCGGCGTCGCCTACAGGCCAAAGGGCCGACTGTCGCTCAACAGAAAAGTCCAATAACGGACATGACGTTGCCGGGGGGCGGGACTTGTCAGCGAATGGTCCAGACCCCCGCGTCCATCACATCACTGTGAAGGAATGAACATTGTCCCACACCTCCGCTCCTCCCGACCCGCAGCCCGCGGAGGGTGGCCGTGGGAGAGTGGGGGCTGTCCCGTGGGATGCGCTCCGTTGGCCGCTTACAACTTGGTGCTTGGGTTCAGATTACCCAGTCACCTATGGCTTGTGTGGGAAAATGACCCCCACCCTCCCGTCCCCACTGGCGGCTTTGGGTCGGGTGGAGCGGAGGTTTGGGACAATGTTCATCCCTTCACAGTGATGTGATGGATGCGGGGGTCTGGACCAATCGCTGACAAGTCCCACCCCCCGGCAACGTCATGTCCATTATTTGACTTTTCTGTTGAGCGGCAGTCGGTCCGTTAGCTTGTAGGCGACGCCACCTTTCGGGTAAGTGGCGTTTCGGCAGAGCGGCCATTCGGTAAGTTTGCTTTTAGGCGTCGCAGCCTTATGGTTAGTTGGCTTTTAGGCGTCCCACCCTTTCGGTTAGTTGGCGTTTCGGCTTAGTTTCCATTCGGTTGTTTGGCTTCCACTTCTTTGCTTCGGCTTCTCGTCTGTCGGCGCCACGTCCGGGTACCGCTATCGACTGTCCATTATAAAGGCGCAGCGGGTAGAGTTGCTGCCTCACAGCGCCAGAGACCCAGATTCGACCCTGACTATAGTTGCTGTCTGTCCGGAGTTTGCACGTTCTCCCTGTGACCACGTGGGGGCTCCCCGGGTGCTCCAGTTCCCTCCCACATCCCAAGACGTACAGGTTTGCAGGTTAACTGGCTTTGGTAAAATTGTAAAATTGTCCATAGTGTGTACGATGATACTAGTGTCTGGGGCGATCGCTGGTCGGTGTGAACTCAGTGGGTTGTAGGGCCTGTTTCCACGCTGTATCTCTAAACTAAACTAAACTAAATAGTTCCTTCAGGTGACGGCCTACGTGTGTTACAAATAAGTAGTTCTGTAACAATTTCATTTTAGATTCAGTTAGAGTGTGGTTGACTTTGGGTGAAAGTGAACAATAGGGAAAATAGTATTAACCTCTGTTAGCATCTGTCCATATGTGTAGGAAGCAACTGCAGATGCTGATTTACAATGAAGATAGACACAAAATGCTGGAATAACTCTGCAGGACAGGCAGCATCTCTGGATGGAAGGAATGGGTGACGTTCCGGGTTTGAAGAAGGGTCTCAACGTGAAATGCAGGAGTAGGCCATTCGGCCCTTCGAGCCTGCACCGCCATTCAATATGATCATGGCTGATCATCCAACTCAGTATCCTGTACCTCCCTTCTCTCCATATCCCCTGATCCCTTTAGCTACAAGGGCAACATCTAACTCCCTCCTAAATATAGCCAATGAACTGGCCTCAACTACCTTCTGTGGCAGAGAATTCCACAGATTCACCACTCCAGAGATGCTGCCTGTCCCGCTGAGTTACTCCAGCATCTTGTGTCCAGCATCTGTCCATAGAAGTATATGAGAACTGGATTAATAGGTCCCATTTTGTACAATTCCCCAAGTTGCAACTTCAGAATGTTTTCAGGGGAATTAATGATATTTATGATTTAAATTATTTATTGTCAATCATTCATATCACTTAACTTTAAACTTGCAAGTTACATGGAACATAGAGAAGTACAGCACAATAATAGGCTCTTTAGCCCGCACCATGGGTGCCGAATGTATAGCCGACCATCTCTTATCTGCCCGTACGTGATCCTTATCCCTCTGTTTAAGAAGGTACTGCAGATGCTGGAAAATCGAAGGTAGACAAAAGTGCTGGAGAAACTCAGCGGGTGCAGCAGCATCTATGGAGCGAAGGAAATAGAATTCCTTCGCTCCATAGATGCTGCTGCACCCGCTGAGTTTCACCAGCACTTTTGTCTACCATCCATATCCCTCTTTTCCCTGAATATCTATCCAAAAGTCTGTTAAATGCCACTATCGTATATCAGCCTCCACCCCCACCCCCAAAAGTGCACACTCACCACTCTGTGTAAAAAAAAACTTGCCCAGCATGTCTTCTTTCAACTTGACCCCTCTCACTATAAAGCTCTACCCTTTTGTGGTTTACATTCCCATCCTGGCAACCAGGTTCTGCCTGTCTACCCTATCTATGCCTCTCATCATTGTATAAACTTCTATCAGGACCTCTTGCAACCTCTAGCTCTCCAGAGGAAACAATCCAAGTCCAAACTCTCCCTGTAGTTAATACCTCGTCTCTAATCCAGGCATCATTCTGGCTCTGAAGCTGTGCGAAGAAGGGTTCCGACCCGAAACGTTACCTATTCTTTTTTTCCAGAGATGCAGCCTGACCCGCTGAGTTATTGCAGCATTTTGTGTCTATCATTCTGGTAAACCTCCTCTGCATCCTCTCCAAAGCCTCCACATCCATCCTGTAATGGGGTGACCAGAACTGCATGCAATACTCCAAATACGGCCTCACCAAAGTCATCAGAAAGATAAAGCTGTATCATGACTTGCTGACTCTTATAGACAAAGCAGGCAAGCATAACTTACGCCTTCTTTTCCATTTTATCTACTCAACGTTATTCCAATGTGGACAGGCCAGGTTTTGGGTCAGCCCCCGTCTTCACACTGGGTTGCTTCAGGTGACCGGGTCTCCTCGCCTTGTCACCGTGTTGGTTTCTGACCAAGTGATGCCTTGTTCCCTTCAAACCAGCATGTTGCCACGTTCCAAACAGCAGAGTGTGGCATGGCGGCACACAGCGAGCTCGGTTAGGACATGGTTAGGAGCTGATTGCCAGGGCTAGGCTGCTCAAACACATTGCCCACCATCCCGTCATCTGTCAGTTACGGGATTCTCACACTTATAAAATAAAAGCACCATAATTAACCTTTACCATTGTGTGATTAACCTTTACCGTGTGTGATTAACCTTTATTGAAGAGCACTGGCCAATTTATTTTATTTACATTTGTTACCGGTGATACAAGATGAAATAGAAAGGTGCCAATGTGCAGGGCAGGCGGGCATAGGAGGTGCTGGGGGCAATAGTGGCTTTTGCGTGTCCCCTCGGTATATATTGACACAGATTGGAATTTGCTTTAAGCTTTACTGTTGCATCTTTGGGCACATGTTGATTTTGTATATATAAATTTAAAATCAGTTCCAAACATTCAGCCTCCAACCATTGCTTTGCTGTACGTCTACTCATTTTCACTTTAAGAAATCCTAAAACCAACCACTGATGAGATTAGCAACCATCAATAGCAGCAGGTAGAGCTGCTGCCTCAGAGCGCCAGGGACCCAGGTTCAATCCTGACTTTGGGTGCTGTCTATGCGTGGAGTTTGCACGTTCTCTCTGTAACCACCAAGGTTTTCTCTGTGTGCTCCGGTTTCCTCCGGGTTTGTAGGTGAACTGGCCCTCTGTAAAATTCACCCCTAATGTGTCAAGAGCAGATGCAAAAGTGGGATAACATAGAACTACTGTGAATGGGTGATCAATGGTCGGCGTGGACTCGCTGGGACAAAGGGCCTGTTTCCATGCTGCACACCCCGGTCACTCCCCCTTCTCCCCTCTCCCATCGGGCAAAACGTATAGAAGTGTAAAACGCACACCTCCAGATTCAGGGACAGTTTCTTCCCAGCTATTATCAGGCAACTGAATCATCCTAGCACAACTAGAGAGCAGCGCTGAACTACTATCTACCTCTTTGGTGACCCTCAGACTATCCTTGATCGGACTTTACCTTGCACTAAATGTCATTCCCTTATCATGTAAATTACATTTTCACTGTAAATGGCTCGATTGTAATCATATATTGTCTTTCTGCTGACTGGTTAGCAAGCAACAAAAGCTTTTCACTGTATCCGATACACCTGACAATAAACAAAACTGAGACTTAACCAAAGTAGATTTAGCGTCTGAAGAAGGGTCTGACCCAAAACGTCACTTGTTTCGTTTCTCTACAGGTGCTGCCTGACCCGCTGAGTTACTCCAGCATTTTGTGTCTATCCTCTATGAACTAAAACTGATTCTCACGTGAGAATTAGTTTCTTTATTGTACAAACCAACAAACCACCTAAATCTTCGGGAGTTTGTTTGTTTGACGTGTGATAATGAAAAAGTGACATTCCTTGAGGCTGCAAATATTTGTTGCTTGCCTGTACTCACAATGGTGACATTGGTTGCAACCAAAGGAAACCAAAATAATGACTGTCAGTGGAACACCCAAAAAGACAAACCAACTTAAAATATAGCAGAATACATTGCGTGAACATGTATAACAGTACTGTCATTTTAAACAGTGTATGATTCAAGTTACCGCCACCTAAACCACAGAAGGCCCACTAGAATGTATTAAAAGCAACAATAGACAATAGACAATAGGTGCAGGAGTAGGCCATTCGGCCCTTCGAGCCAGCACCGCCATTCAATGTGATCATGGCTGATCATCCCCAATCAGTACCCCGTTCCTGCCTTCTCCCCATACCCCCTGACTCCGCTATTTTTAAGAGCCCTATCTAGCTCTCTCTTGAAAGCATCCAGAGAACCTGCCTCCATCGCCCTCTGAGGCAGAGAATTCCACAGACTCACCACTCTCTGTGAGAAAAAGTGTTTCCTCGTCTCTGTTCTAAATGGCTTACTCCTTATTCTTAAACTGTGGCCCCTGGTTCTGGACTCCCCCAACATCGGGAAAATGTTTCCTGCCTCTAGCGTGTCCAATCCCTTAATAATGTTATATGTTTCAATGAGAAACCCTCTCATCCTTCTAAACTCCAGAGTGTACAAGCCCTTAGTGATATGCACCAGGTGACATGCACTATAAAATATTGAAAACAATCATAAGAAGAGGAAACTTCCTCAGCCATTAAATGCTGGCATGTTTAACTCTGTGCTCCATAACAGGCACTTTGCAATTAACAAATATCCTAACCAAACGATTAAACGTTAAATGATCTGAATTTGTGTTTGCTTAATAACTGTAAAACTTTGTTGCCCTAAAGAAAACAAGGCTATACTTTAGAACACAAAGTGCTGGAGTAACTCAGCGGGTCAGGCAGTATCTCTGGAGAAAGGGATAGGCACCATTTCGGGACGGGACCCTTCTTCAGTCTTAAACTAAACAAAACTAGACACAAGGAACTGCAGATGCTGGCTTATGAAAAAAGAAGACACAAAGTGCTGGAGTAACTCACTGGGTCAGACAGCATCTCTGGAGAATATGGATAGGTGACGTTTCACATCAGTACCCTTCTTGACACTGAACGATTTTTCTTTTGTGGAGCAAAGAACAAAGGACTTCTCTTTTGGCTTTTCTTACTGATGAGAACATTCAGTGATGTTTCATGCTGGAGTCTGAAGAAAGGTCCTGACCTGAAACATCGTCTATCCGTGCCTTCAAGAGATGCTGCTTGATCCACTGAGTTACTCCAGCACTTTGTGTTCCACGCAAGGTTCCTGCATCTGCAGTTCCTTTCGTATGAAGGCTGTATTACATCATGTTAATACATTTGGTGCTGCACCGCATAAAATGGTTCCAATTACACTGCACCCTGTCTGCCTCGCTGCAAACAAACAACATAGATCCACAAGTAGCACATTAAAAACGGCAGTGCAATGTGGAGCACTCTCGATATCACCCTCCAGATGTTCTGGGATATTACAGATGTTGAATTATCTCGTAAAGCTGGTTGCTTCTGATATACACTTCTCACATGCAGCCTGAAATTAATAAGCACATTATCAGCTGTAAAGTTTCTTGGACAAACCCCAATTAAAATCTGAATCTGAATAACTTATGTCTATGTTTATTGAACAATAATTTACTCTATTGCCTTCAATGGTCTTCCTTGCATTTTCAGAGCAAGATACCATGTACATTATAACATTTCTACCTTTGTGATGAAGGTAGCCAAGGAACCAATCGTACCAGTTTATAACAGAAATTGTGTTTATAACACAAAGTGCTGGAGTAACTCAGTGGGTTAGGCAGCATCTCTAGTGAACATGGATAGGTTATGTTTTCAGGTCAGGATCCTACTTTAAGCTGATCAGATCATTTAGATGTATTCCCAGGATGGCGGGACTGACATACGATGAAAGAATGGGTCGACTGGGCTTGTATTCACTGAAATTTAGATGGATGAGAGTGGATCTTATAGAAAGATCTCAAATTCTTAAGGGATTGGACAGGCTAGATGCAGGAAACATGTTCCCGATGTTGGGGGAGTCCGGAACCAGGGGTCACAGTTTAAGAATAAGGGATTGGCCATTTAGGACTGAGATGAGGAGAAACCTTTTTCCACCCAGAGAGTTGTGAATCTGTGGAATTCTCTGCCTCAGAAGGCAGTGGCGGCCAATTCACTGGATGTGTTCAAGAGAGAGTTAAATTTAGCTCTTAGAGCTAACGGAATCAAGGGATATGGGGAGAAAGCAGGAACTGATTGCGGCCTACTCCTGCACCTATTTTCTATGTATCTATGTAGTTTGCACATATTTCTCTACATGGGGTGCAGATGAATGATGGTATCTCGTTTATTGGGTGCTGGCTGCTAGAACATGAGACATAGAACAATACAGCACGGGAACAGGCCCTTCGGCCCACAATGTCTGTGCAGGACATGATGCCAAGACAAAATTTCCTCTAACTGCACATAATCCATATCCATTCCCTGCATATCCATGGGCCTATCCAAACGTCTATTAAATGCTTCAATCGGATCTGCCTCCACCACCACCCCTAACAAAGCATTCCAGACACTCACCACCCTCTGTGTAAAATAACTTGCCCTTGGAACTTCTCCTCTGACCTTTGAACTTCTCCTTTGACCTTTGGGCCTCAGCTTAAAGTGAAGCCCTCTAGTATTTGATATGTCCACCTGGAGGAAACCCACACAGTCACAGGGAGAACTTGGAAGCTCCACACAGAAAGCACCCAAGGTTAGGATTGAATCCCGGTCTCTGGCATTGTGATGCATAGGTCTACCAACTGTGTCACAGGATTGGTACCAGTATTTTGTTTTACACACTCAGGAGTGCATCCGAGTTAGAAGTTAGACCCAAACCCAAAAAGTCTTTGGGAATGAACTAATATTTTGCCTGGGTTCTCAACAATGTTTAGTTTAGTTTAGTTTAGGGATTCAGGGCAGAAACTGGCCCTTGGGTCCTTAGATTCCGCGCCGAGCAGCGATCCCTGTGCACTGCACACGAGGGACAATTTACAATCTTTACTAAAGTAAATTAACCTACAAACATGTATGTCTTTCGAGTGTGGGCAGAAACCGGAGCACCCGGAGAAAAGTCACGTGTCTTGGGCGCTGTGAGGCAGCAACTCTACCATTGCGCCACTGTACTGCCCCATTTAAAACAAAATGTTGTTATCTGATCACAAAGATCATCCATAAAGAAAGATTGTGAAACACTGCTTTAAAGATTCCAATCTCCAAAGTATTACTGTTAAATCTATTCTCTTTAAATTATGTAAAATATGCTGGAACCTTTTCAATTATGCAACCATTATCTGTTCTTCCTTATATTTTATTACACTTTCTTCTACAGTCGCAGTTCATGACAATCTGAAACACTACAATAAAATATATCGTGTTCAGTTACAAAAGCGTTTAAGAGTGTAGCTGAGTGAATATATTTACATGAATTGGTCTTCTGTAACTTGTTCATGACAATCAAAAACCACTGATTGTGTGTCATCTGATAATGGGACGGCACGGTGGCGCAGCGGTATAGTTGCTGCCTCACAGCGCCAGAGACCCGGCCGGGTTCCAAACCGTCTATGGGTGCTGTCTGTATGGAGTTTGCACGTTCCCCTCGTGACCACGTAGGTTTCGCCCCGGGTGCTCTGGTTTCTTCCCACATTCCAAAGACGTGCAGGTTTGTGGGTTAATTGGCTTCAGTTAAATTGTAAATTGTCCCTGGTGTGGCAGGATAGAGCTAGTGTACGGGGTGATCGCTGGTCGGCACAGGCCTCGGTGGGCCAAAGGGCCTGTTTCTGCACTGTATCTCTAAACTAGTCTGAACAATCTACATTTATTTAATACCCAATGCAGATTTATATAATAACCATATGTAAGATTTCTAAGTGAAATAGCCATTGTATGAAGTATATTTATGTGGTTTGAGCCCCAGAAGCATTTGCACAGTCAATTCACAGCCAAACAAGTAGACACAAAGGCAAAAATAATTAAATGAAATCTCAGCTTCATCCTTATCCAATCAGGCAGCCGTCCCCACTTCCATCGTAGTCATGTGTGCGCGATGCTTTTGCTGGCATTTCTCATTTAATTAAAGTAGACATTGACAGAAGGACATGGATTAGGCTTGTAATGATGCATTTACTTAGATTAAACGGAGTCTCCTTTTGGAGTAATAGCTCAAACAAAGAACAAAAGGAAATTGTTATGAAACAGCCTTTTATCCCAGGCAAAGGTCACAGTGTAAGGTTTTTAATTTTGTCAGCCCCTGTTAATCTGGTCTGCACTGATGGAGCACGAGAAGCACATCTCAGAGCTAGTTATCATAATACAGCCATTAAACCTGCAAATTAAAACGTCTGATTTTACACAGGTTGCTTAGTTTCAAAACCTCTAATTAGCATGTGGCGCGGAGTTTTTTTTGTGAGGAAGAGGGCTGAGAGAAATGATAATGACTTGCTTCCAGGTGACCATTAGTTTCTGTTAAAAGGAGAAATCTCTGAAGCTGCACACGTTGTCTACTCATCTCTCCCTCCCTCACTGTATTGAATATAGAACTGTACAGCACAGGGACAGGCCCTTCAGCCCACAATGCCTGTGTCGAACGTGATGCCAATACCAACTCTTATCTGTCCAAAGGCAACCCATATCCCTCCGTTCCCAGCTTATCCATGTGCCTATCAAAAACATCTTCAACACCGCTATGGTATCTGCCTCCACCACCACCCCTGGCAGCACGTTCCAGGCACCCACCACCCTCTGTGTAAAAATAATACATGCCCTGCCCTGCCCATCTCCTTTTGGCTTTGCCACACTCACCTTAAAGCTATGCCCTATCATATTTGATATTTCCATCCTCGGTAAAAGGCTCTGAGTGTCTATCCTATCTATACCTTTCATAATTTATATACGTCTATAAGGTCTCCCCTCAATCTCTGGCATTCCAGAGAAAACAATCCAAATCTGTTCAACCTCATCTTGGAGCAAATGCCTCTAATCCAGGCATCATTCTCCAGGAATGCTGTCTGACCCACTGAGGTACTCCAGCATTTTGTATCATTCTAGTAAACCTCTCCTGCACCATCTCCAAAGCCTCCACATTCTTCCTGCAATGGGGCGACCACAAATGCATACAATACTGCATATATATATAAAGCTGCATAAAGGGCCTTCATAGGCTGGTGACCTTCCATGACTGACGTAGAGCATGTAGTCTGAAGCAGCACTAAATATAACCTGTGTAGGAAGCAACTGAAGATGCTGGTTTAAACTGAAGATAGACACAAAATGTTGGAGTTACTCAGCGGGACAGGCAGCATCTCTGGAGAGAAGGAATGGATGACATTTTGGGTCGAGACCTTTCTTCAGACTTGGTCCAACCTGGTCCCTTTGGGAACTTATATCTGGGTGTAAACCACCCTTTGTGCTGTTTCCAATGGAATTTGGCCAACTCACCCTGAATCAGAAAAGCAGCCAACATAACTGAAGACGTCCCACCTCGGTCATTCCTTCTTCACCCTGTTCCTGTCTGGCAGAAGGTACAGAAGTTTGAAAGTGCGCATCACCAGACTCAGGAACAGCTTCTCCCCTCTGTTATCAGGTTTCTGAATGGTCCTTCCATTAGCTAGTATACTGTCCAAATCACCTCTACCCCATTGCGGACATTGGACTTTGTCTCTGGACCTGATGCGCTACAATGCTGAGAACTATATTCTGCACTCTGTATCTTCCCCTTTGCTCTACCTATTGGACTTGAGTTTGACTTGATTGTATTTATGTATGATGCATCCGATCTGTTTGGATAGCATGCAAAACAAAGCTTTTCACTGTACCTCGGGTCACGTGACACCAATAAGCCTACATTTTATTATGTATGAACAGCTGTATGTTGTTTATGTCGGTTTGGCAATTCTGGATTTGAGTTTAGACTTTAGGCTTTTGAGACACAGCATGGAACCAGGCCCTTCAGCTCACCGACCAGTGATCCCTTGTCCACTAGCACTATCCTACATACTAGGGCCAATTTACAATTTACAGAGCCCAATTAACCTACAAACCCGCACGCCTTTGGGATGTGGGAGGAAACCGGAGCACCCGGAGAAAACCCACGAGGTCACAGGGAGAAAGTGCAAACTCCACTCAGACAGCACCGGTAGTCAGGATGCATGGCGGAGGCAGCAACTCTACCACCGTGCCACCATCTGTCTGCGTTGTGCGGATAATGAGCTGGGGAGCAAAGGGGGAATGATGGGAAAATGTCCTTGTGTTACCCAGTGAGGGAAGGCAGTAAGTTGGCCAACATCCCTACTTCTGATTACTAATCATCACCCTTTGCTGGAGAGTTATGCTGCCAGTGTTTTGGGGAAAGCATTGGGTTTTACTGTGATGCTGCTTTTATACTAGAATGACTTTTGCTGGAATATATTCGGCATCAATTATAACAGCATCTGTGTGAGGTTATTGCCATCCCTGGAAACGTATCACACCACCGACGTTTGGGAGTGGGTAGGAACAGTGTTAGCACGTAAGGCCTTGTAAAAGTGAGCACTGGTTCTGCACGTGTGTGTGGTGCTCTTACTGTTTAGTTTTAGTTTAAATAGAGCATAACTTCTTTTTCGGCCCGTTGAGTACACACCGACCAATAATCACTGCACATTCTCTCTGGGACCACGTGGGTTTCCTCCTGGTGCTCTGGTGGTTTCCTTCCACATCCTGAAGACATGCGGGTTGATAGTTTAATTGGCCCTCTGTAAATTGACCTTAATGTGCAGGAAGTGGATGGGAATGTGTGAACTGGTAGTCAATGGTAGGCATGGGCACGATAGACCAAAGGCTGCTTTCCATGCTGTATCTCTAAAATAAAACTAAACTGAGGCACCCGTTCACACTCGTTCTAAGTTATCCCGCTTTCTCATCCACTCCCTACACACTAGGGGCAATTTACAGAGGGCCAATTAACTCACAAACCTGCACATCTTTGGGATATGGCAGGAAACCGGAGAACCCAGAGGAAACCCACGAGGTCACAGGGAGAACCTGCAAACTACACACAGACATCACCCGAGCTCAGGATCGAATCACGGGTCACGAGCACCGTGAGGCAGCAGCTCTACCTGCTGCGCCTAAATAAAGTTGCAAAAACCTAATTTCTACCACTTATATATTGCAATTAAATATAGTGGAGAATCACAATTAATTTGAATATTCACTTTATATTAAGATGCAAAACTGCAACTGTGTCAGAGCTGTCATATTTACAGATATGATGTAAAAATATTTAAGACAGGATATCTGTTTTCAGGTAGATGCTGAATAAATCTCGGCAGCAAGAGGTTTTATGTTTCTCTCAGTTCCCACAAGATATTTGACATTATTTGATCTAATAAAAAGGGAAAGTATGTAACAGTCATATTTAATTTTGCTTAAGCAGATGAAGATAAATGAAGCATTAGGTGGCCCATGACAAGCTGAGGTCTATTTAGTGCCTTCTGCATCTATGCTTTGTTTCTTCAATGTACCCTGTTCCTTGTGCCTCGATCTTAGCACCGTAAATGGTTCTGGGGCAAGGCCCCCAAGTGAAGATGGGTGACATCTGTGCAGTGCTTTCTTCTGTTTCACTTACACCCTGAGTTCTTCAATCAGGCTTAACGGAAATTTTAATTCCCTAAGCTAAAAGCAAGGGTCCACAAATAGTCCACATAATAACAATGAACTGCAGATGCCGGTTTACATTAAATGTCACAAACTGCTGGAGTAACTCAGCGGGCCAGGCAGCATCTCTGGAGAACTTGGACAAGTGATGTTTCAGATCGAGGCTCTTCTTCAAACCCTGAAGATGGGTCTCAACATGAAACTTCACCTATCCATGTTCTCAAGAGATGTTTAGGAAGGAACTGCAGATGCTGGTTTATACCAAAGATAGACACAAAGTGCTGGAGTAACTCAGGGAGCATCTCTGGAGAAAAGGAAGAGCTGTCGTTCTGGGCTGGATCCCTTCTTCAGATTAACCAGTGATGCTGCCTGACCTCCTGAGTTACTGCAGCAATTTGTGTCCTTTTATTTAAAATATATATATAGCCCATGTACTGTTTAAGTACTGGGTTGTTTAGCTTTATTTAGTTTAGTTTAGAAATACAGCGTGGAAATAGGCCCTTCAGGCCACCGAGTCTATGCCGACCATCGATCACCCGTTCACACTAGTTCTATGTTATCCCACTTTCTCATCCAATCCCTACACACCAGGGGCAATTCACAGAGGGCAATTGACCTACAAACCCGCAGTCTTTGGGATGTAGGGGGAAACTGGAGCACCCGGAGGAAACCCACGTGGTCCCAGAGAGAACGTGCAAACTCCACACAGACAGCACTCGAGGTCTGGATTGAAACTCTGGTGTTGTAAGGCATGTAGTTTAGTTTTTGGTTTAAGTTTGATCAGCCATGATCATATTGAATGGCGGTGCAGGCTCGAAGGGCCGAAGGGCCTACTCCTGCACCTATGTTTCTATGTTTATTATTGTCGCATGTACTGAGGGACAGTGAAAAGCTTTGTTTTGCGTGCTGTACAAACGGATCATAATATACTATACATAAATATAATTAAGTACAATAGATAGGGCACAGGGAAAGATTTATTGAAGCAAAGGTTATGGGGAGAAGGCAGTACAATGTGGTTGAGAGGGAAAGTTAAATCAACCACGATTGAATGGCGGTGTAGACTCGATGGGTCGAATGGCCTAATTCTGCTCCTATGTCTTATGAAGTTATGAAAATGCAGAGTGCAGAATATAGTATAGTTTAGAGATGCAGCATAGAAACAGGCCTGTCATTCAAACATTTAAACCTACAAACTTGCATGTCTTTGGGATGTGGGAGGAAACTGGAGCACCTGGAGGAAACCGACACGGTCACAGGGAGAACGTACAAACTCAAACAGCACCTGAGATCAGGATTGAAACTGGGAGTCAGACACTGTGAGACGTGTAGTTTAGGTTAATACATAAATACATGTGTAGGAAGAAACCGCAGATGCTGGTTTACACTGAAGAAGATAGACACACAATGCTGGAGTAACATCATAAACAAGCAGCATCTCTGGATTGAAGGAATGAGAGACGTTTCGGGTTGAGCCCCTTCTTCAGACAATACAATCGGTTCAATCTCAATACAGTGGGGAAGCAAAGGGGAAGAAACAAGAGTGCAGAAGGTAGTTTTCAGCATTAGTGGTGAAGTCAGCAACAACACATCATAAAAGGTAGACGAAATTGCTGGAGAAACTCAGCGGGTACGGCAGCATCTATGGAGCGAAGGAAATAGGCAACGTTGGAAATAGATGCTGCCGTACCCGCTGAGTTTCTCCAGCAATTTTGTCTACCTTTGATTTTCCTTCTTGAACAACACATCATAAAGTATAGGTCTCAGATTCTGGCCATGCCCTGGTTCTCTGTATTAAGAATATCCGTTTTATTAACGGTGGGAATATGCAGCATTTTCTATTGAAACACTGCAAAGCAAAAATGTCTTCCACCCCCCCCCCCCTTCTTTCTCCCTCTCCTTTTCCCTGGTCTTACTTTCATTCTTTGCGATTAGCTGTTTCTCAACAATTATAAAGCGGCAAACAAAGGCTTGTTTTAGCGGCTCCCAAGCACAGCCGTTTAAATTACCTTTCCTGACAAAAAGTGACTGTCAAGAGAGTCTGTAATGGGGCCTGTGGACAGTCGGTGACGGTGAGTGTGTGGTAGAACAGACTGATCATTATGGCACCCGTTCCCCAGCCCCTTATTCCTTCAACAATTAAACAATAGCTTGTTGATTGTGTGGATAGGGCTGGAACAATTATGTTCTGTGTTTAACGGTAGACCAGCATGTTAATGCCCTCTTTTAATAATGGTCTCATTATTGTGTTTTTTTCTCTCTCTCTCCCTCCATAGACTGGGCCTCGCGAGGAGGAATACTTTGTGGAGGTACGTCACTATTTTGCAAATTTCGATAAGCCCATCATGTTGTACATGTAACACACACACACACACACTCACACAAAATCACAGCTAATTAAAGCTTCCATATAGCCACTGGTATTCAGGCCTGTAATTTAAAAGGTAGCGCACATGATTGGCTGGCTAAAAGGTGGTAAAAAGAGGGGATTAGGCCAGTTGCTGTGGTAACTTGCACTTCCCTTCTTCACAGAACAATGCCCCGACTTTCACTCCCACCTTGGTGCAAAAATTGGTTTTGTTTTGAGAGGCAAGGGCTTTATGACGAATTGGAATTCAACATAGCAGGGGCTCTTCAGAGGAGATCTCTGGGGATAAGAGAGATGAAAGGTCACAGCAGATGCCATGGACACCAAAGGTCATTGCCTTTTACAACAATACTTTGTCCTCTGTGATTACCGGCTAAATGAAAGGTACTAGCAAACAAATAAAACGGCCCTGCCAGGTGGAATCGTCCAAAAAGCACTCAGTTCTCAGTTCATAAAGGTTAGACGTCTTTTTTTAAACATGCCTCTTGTTGTCGTTTTATTTGAATACCACCTGTCCCACTTACTTCATTCATTCCTACTGGCACTCAAACTCGAATTAGCTATAATCAAATGCAGGTGATTTTAGTGGAAAACTGCTCTGGGTAGAGGCAGGTTGTCAAAACCCCAAGGGTTTGCCACAAACCCGGTATTATAGAGCAAAACACAGAGTGCTGGAGTAACTGAGCGGGACAGGCAGCTTCTTTAGTCAGAGGGTGATGAATCTGTGGAATTCTTTGCCACAGAAGGCTGTGGAGGCCAAGTCAGTTCAACAGAAAGCTGGATAGGGCTCTTAAAAATAGCGGAGTCAGGGGATATGGGGTGAAGGCAGGAACGGGGTACTGATTGGGGATGATCAGCCATGATCACATTGAATGGCGGTGCTGGCTCGAAGGGCCAAATGGCCTACTCCTGCACCTATTGTCTATTGTCTATATTTATGGCAGAGATAGATTCTTGATTAGTATGGGTGTCAGAGGTCATGGGGTTAAGGCAGGAGAATGGGATTTAGGAGAGAGAGATAGATCAGCCATGATTAAATGGTGGAGTAGACTCGATGGGTCAAATGGCCTAATTCTACTCCTATCACATGATCTTGTGATCTCTGGATAGAAGGAATGGGTGACTTTTCGAGTTGAGACTCTTCTTCAGTCTATGCTCTGTGATAGAGACAGGTTGTCAAAGTCTCACGTCTTGCTCAGAAATCTAGTATTATTGAGCAAAACACAGAGTGCTGGAGTAACTCAGCGGGTCGGGCAGCATCCGTGGAGGGAATGGCCAGGGAGAGCAGATTGAATAGGGTGTAGATCACTTGCCAGGCTTTGTCCCACCCCCACCTCTCTTTCCCAGCTTTCTCCCTGCTCGTCCATCAGTCAGGTAGAAGAATCCCAATCCGAAATGTAGTCCATTTCCCTCCATAGACGTTGCTTGACCCGCTGTGTTAAACATTGGCCTTAATCAGTCAGGAGACTGAGTATGGATGATGGGAAGTCATGTAGGCACAAAGTGCTCAGCGGGTCAGGCAACATCTCTGGAGGAAAAGGATAGGTGATGCTTCAGGTAGGGACCCTTCTTCAGATGGACCTGAAACGTCATCCATCCTTTATCTCCAGAGATGCTGCATGAGGCACTGAGTTACTCCAGCACTTTGTGTCTATCTTTGTTTTTTTTAAAAATATTTTTATTAGAAGCAATGTACAATCATATAAACCATGGCATATAATATAATACATTTTGTGTACAACTTCTTGTTTTAAATTTAACAATAGAAAAATAATAGCCAAAAAAAGAAGAAAAAAGAAGAGATTAAGGAAAGTGGTGATGTGTAGGCCCCAAAATTTACCAATTAGTAGGTTGTGGATAGATAGAGAGAAAGAGCCCATAGAGATGTAGAAAAAAAGAGAAGACCCGAAAGGAAGAGCAAAAAAAAGTAGGGAAAAAAAGGAGGAAGAGAAAAAAAACCCAGAACAGAAAAGAAAAGGAATATACCTACTTCATATCTTTCCACACCCCTCACCCAGTTCTGAAATGGGTTAATTTGCAGAGTTATGTTGCACCATATTATACTTGTCTTTGTGTCTATCTTTGGTATAAACCAGCATCTACAGTTCTTTGTTTCTACTTGGGACGTTATGTTACAGTTGGGCAACATGTTAGTGAGGCCATACTTGGAGTATTATATAAAGCTTTGGTCACCCTGCTATTGGAAAGGTGCCATTTAACTGGAAAGAATGCAGAGAAGATTTCTGAGGATATTGCCAGGACTCGAGGGCCTGAGCTACAGGGTGAGATTGGGCAGGCTAGGACTTTATTCCTTCGAGCGTAGGAGGATGAGGGGTGATCTTATAAAGGTGTACATAATCATGAAGAGAATAGATAGGGTGATGCTCAGTCTTTTACCCAGGGGAGGGGATTCGAGAACCAGAGGTTCTGATAAGGTTTAAGATGAAAATGGAAAAATGTACTAGGAACCTGAGGGCAACATTTTCACACAGAGGGTGGAGGGTGTATGGAACGAGCTGCCAGAGGAGGTAATTGAGGCATTTAAGAGACACTTGGACAAGTACATGGTTTGGGAAGGTTGAGAAGAATATGGGCCAAATGCAGGCAAATGGGACAGGTGTAGATGGGGCATCTTGGTCAGCATGGACGAGTTGGGCCGAAGGGCCTGTCTCCATGTTGTATGACTGTAGGTGTTTATTGTGTTTTGAGGGTTTGATTTGACATGGGCCCAAGTGCCATTTACAGAGTTTCAACATCCAGTTCACCCTCAAACAGATAATCACACAAACGGACATAATAATGGTTCGAAGTCTTAAGATATGATGACATTTTTAGAAAAATGATGTACAATGGAGAAGAAGAGAGATTGTGGAAAGACAAAAACATTTTGAAATGAATAAATGATCGTACAGTAATGCTGGCAAAAGTACAGAATGTGTTGAGGGACATATGTGTTGTTTTTACTGTCACATTAAACGTTATTCCCATCATCCTGTCTCTCTACACTGTGGACAGCTTGATTGCAATCACGTATTGTCTTTCCGCTGACTGGAATGCACACAACAAAAAAGCTTTTTTCTGTAACTCGCTACGCGTGACAATAAACTAAATTAAATACAATACAATACAATACCTTTTATTGTCATTTGAACCTCACATGAGGTTCAAACACAATTTGGTTTCTGCAGCCATACAAAAAAAGAACCAAGACACACACCAACACAATTCAATTCACATAAACATCCATCACAGCGAGTCCTCCTCACTGTGATGGAAGGCAAAACTTAAACATATCTCTCCCCTGCACTCCCCTCTCCCCCCCATGTCAGAGTCAAAGACAGAGTCAGGCAAATCAACTGGACTTCACTATTTGAGGTGTTTTTTTAAAGCAATTGTGGAGGGATTCTTTCTGAACAGGCAGGTCGAGATTGCAAACTCTTATATTGTTGAAGGAGATGCGGAAATGATTCTTGCTTTTGTGAGGAGTGGGTGCCTTGCCCGTTGCTTGTACACAACTGTCGCTTGTTTCTTTATTCCTCTAGCCAGCTGCAAGCTGTCCTGGAATAAACGGGTGTGCGGTTAAAACACAATGGTCTTCTGTAAAGTCCGAATGACTTCTGCATTGGCAGTATACTAAACAGCTGCTGCATGTGACAACTCACTACTGCACACTAATGTCCTTCACTGGCAGCATGCACCGAGGACTTTAAGTAACTTTATCAACCTTTGTTTCCTGGGAAGTGATGGCATTTCTATGATCTAAGTATTAACATGCGGCACGACATTATATAATGAGACTCTTATCTGTCTTAAGAGTCAGTCATTGTTTAGAAAGCAGCCAACAGAATCAAAGACTTGTCCCACCCCGGTCATTCCTTCTTCTCCCTGCCCCATCTGGCAAAATATACAAATGCACGCACCACCAGACTCAGGAACAGCTTCTTCCCCTCTGTTATCAGGCTTCTGAATGGTCCTTCCATAAGATAGGGTACTGTCAGATTCACCTCTACCCCATTGCAGACACTGGACTTTGTCTCAGGAACTGATGCGTTACAATGCTGAGAACTATATTCTGCACTGTATCTTCCCCTTTGTATTTGAGTTTGACTTGATTGTATTTATGTATGGCAATTTCTGATCTGAGTGGATAGCATGCAATACAAAGTGTTTCACTGTACCTCGGTACATTTGACAAAAATAAACCTGAACCTAAACCTAAACATATATGGATTTTCTCTACTCCAATGGCTTTCCCTTTCCTAAACAACATAGATTTCTCTCAGGTTAGTAACATTTCTTCTTGCAATTTGTGAGCGGGATTCAGAGAGATCTATCTCAACCTCAACGCATCTTATAAATGAGCATGAAATAAATAGTTATTGTTCAGGAAGCATCTGAATTTTAAAATACTTAAATGTGGCTTACTCTGATTAGCTTCTGAATATTGCGTTATTTTGCTGCTACTGTTAATCCCTTTATTCCCTTTGTCCTATATCTGTACACTGTGGATGGCTTGATTGTAATCATGTATAGTCTTTCTGCTGACTGGTGAGCATGTAACAAAAAGCTTTTCTCTGTACCTCGGTACACGTGCAACACAGTGGCACTGCGGGTCTCTTCCACATTCCAAAGATGCGCAAGTTTGTAGGTTATATGGCTTCTGTATATTGTCCCTAGTGTGTAGGATAGAACTAGTGTACGGGTGATTGCTGGTCGGTGTGAACTCGGTGGGCTGAAGGGCCTGCTTCCACGCTGTATCTCTAAACTAAATTAAACTAAAAAGTTCCTTCAGGTACGTACCTTTTCCTTTGCTTCCTTAGGGTGGCACAGTAGAGCAGCAGCCGCACAGCACCAGAGACCCAGTTCAATCCTAACCTCGAGTACTTTCTGTGCGGAGTTTGCACGTTCTCCCTGTGACCGCGTGGGCTCCCTCCAGGTGCTCCCAAAGACGTGCAGGTTTGTAGGTTAATCAGCCCTCTGTAAATTGCCCCTAGTGTGTAGGGAGTGAATCACAAAGTAGGATAACATAGAACTAGTGTGAATGGGTGATCAATGTTCGTCATGGACTCGAGGGGCCACAGGGCCTGTTTCAATGCTCATTTAATACTTAACATCTGAAAACACTGTTCTTTTCTGAAACATTCTTTAATTTATTATGGTGATCGTTTTTCTGAGAGAGTTTAGTATTGTGGGCATATTGAATGACGTCATTACTTAAGATGAAATTGCATATCAAACTTGGTAACTGGTAATGAAACAAAGTTGATTTGACCCAAAATGGCTTTTTGGCCGCATTTGTGTATTTTTTTAACATTGCTATGCCCGATAAAATTCCAGCAGATCGAGTTAATAGATGCTGCATTATACCAGATATTGCTCAAATGTCTGAATTTAGTTTCATTATTTTCTAACAACTGCAAAGCCAAACCATGTCAAGCAGATGGTTTTACAAGCAAACTATTTTGGACTGAATGGAAGGATTTGGTTGAAGCCCTAGGAATGCTTGAAACTGACAATAGATGTCTAAAAAAGGGAATAACTCGGTACCTTAGCATTAACATTCCTCACCTGAGTCTGAACAAAGAAAATGTCTCCACCTTTCAATTGCATGTGATTACACTAAACTCCAGTTCAGGCTTGCTTGATAGTGAGGCCCCCAGACTTAAGCCTACATTTATTCACTTCTGACATTCGTTCAAAACTTTCATCAGGAGTAGTTGTTGGTTATTAATCAGATTGAGAAATGTTTAGGAAGGAACTGCAGATGCTGGTTTAAACTGAAGATAGACACAAAATGCTGGAGTAACTCAGCGGGGCAGGCAGCATCTCTGGAGAGAAGGAATGGGTGACATTTTGGGTCGAGACCCTTCTTCAGACTTTTTTTAGTTTTGTTTATTGTCATGTGTACCGAGGTACAATGAAAAGCATTTTAGTTGAGTGCTAACCAGTCAGTGGATAGACTATACATGATTACAATCAAGCCGTCCACAATGTAAAGATACATTGGGTAAAGGGAATAATATTTAGTGCAAGATAAAGTCCAGTAAAGTCTGATTAAAGCTAGTCCAAGGGTCTCCAATGAGCTAGATGGGAGGTCAGGACAGCGCACTAGTTGGTGATAGGATGGGTTCAAGGGACTGCAGATGCTGGTTTACACGTTAGACACAAAGTGCTGGAGTAACTCAGCGGGTCAGGCAGTGTCTCTGGAGAACATGGAGAGGTCAGTTTAAAGGAGAGGTGCATGGGGAAAGTGTGCCAGAGGAGGTAGTTGAGGCAGTACTATAACAGCATGTAAAAGATGCAGGACAGATACACGGAGAACAAATATTTAGAGGGATATGGGCCAAACTCAGGCAAATATAACATGTAGGTGGGTCACCTTGGTCGGCTTGGATGAGTTGGCCTGAAGGGCTGTTTCTATGCTCTATTCCCCAGAGGGTGTTGAGTTTCTGGAACGTGTTGCTAGGAGGAAAATATAGTGACTTTTAAGAGGCTTTGTTTTAGGCACATGGATATGCTGGGAATGGATGGGATATGGATCATGTTCAGGCAGATGAGATTAGTTTATCATGTACAGAACAGGCATTGTGGGCCAAAGGGCTTGCTCCTGTGCTGCACTCTTCTATTTTATATGTTTACTCTTTTTTTCTCTTTCCCTCCTCCCTTTATAACTGCCACGAGGAAAGAAAATTCTTCACCTCGGGGAGTGGTGAATCTTTGGAGTTCCCTCGTCCAAACACAGTGAAGACTTTGGTATTGACTGCAGTCAAAGCAGAGATTGATAGACTTCTGGGCGTTAATGGGGGTGAGGGACGGGAGAGGAAAATGGAATTTAAGTAGAAAAGTTAAGTCTGGCGGCACGGTGGCGCAGCGGTAGAGTTGCTGCCTCACAGCGCCAGAGACCCGGGTTTGATCCTGACTACGGGGGCTGTCTGTACGTAGTATGTACGTTCTCCCCGTGACCTGCGTGGGTTTCCTCCGAGATCTTCGGTTTCCCCCCACACTCCAAAGACGTACAGGTTTGCAGGTTAATTGGCTTGGTATAAATGGAAAAATTGTCCCTAGTGTGTGTAGGGTAGTGTTAGTGTCATCGCTGGTCAGTGCAGATTCGGTGGGCCGAAGGGCCTGTTTCGATGCTGTATCTCTAAACTAAACGAAACTAAACTAAACTAAACTAAGCAAAACTAGAAGAACAGGCATGATTATGTTGAATGCAAGACCAATATGGAAGTGATGTACTCCTGCTCCTATCTCTTCCATGGAGCAGCTCAGAAACAGGCCCTTCGGCCCACCAGGTCTGTGCTGACCATGATGCAGATTCAAACCAATCCCACCTGCCTAAACATGATGTGTTTATATTCTTGCGTTACCAAGGTAACCCGATGATAGAACATAAAACAGTACAGCGCAGGAACAGGCCCTTCGGCCCGCAACATCTATGCCGAACAGGGTGCCAAGATAACCTGGTCTCGTTTGTCTGCACATGGGCCATATCCCTCCATTCCCTACTTATCCAAGTGCCTACTGTATCTATTGCTTTCCCACACACCGGCAATTGGGGTGGCTCAGTGGCGCAGCGGTAGAGTTGCTGCCTCACATCGCCAGAGGTGGTTTGTACGTTCTCCCCGTGACCTGCGTGGGTTTCCTCCGAGATCTTCGTTTCTCTCCCACATTCCAAAGACGCGCTGGTTTATAGGTTAATTGGCTTGGTGTAAATGTAAAAATTGTCTCTAGTGTAAAAATTGTCCCTAGTGTATGTAGGGTAGTGTTAATATGCGGGGATCGCTGGTCGGTGTGGACTCGGTGGGCCGAAAGGCCTGTTTCCACACTGAATCTCTAAACTAAAACTAAGCTAAACCAAACCACCTGGACGATGAATGACTTGAGCGATATTTTTTGGGACAATCCCAACTGTCTATTTCACTATGAAATGAAGCACTGAATTAACCATTACTGCGTTTCTATCATGTGATTTAACACTCTGTCAATAATTAAATTGTTCTTTTAAATCTTTATTGAATTTAGCAAAACCTTTTAAACTAATTAAACTTTTATTCTTTCAATTTGTGTGGTTAAAATGCAAAAAGTTAAATAGTGCAAGCTTGGTAAGGCTAAAACTACCGAGCAAGCTCTTTGATTCTTTATTGATGTCTGCTTCTGAATCCAATTAGGAGATTACTGAGTATTATTTTAATAAATGATCTCCTCTCTGGGTTCTTCACAGAGTCTTGAGTGAAGCTCATGATGGCTGCATTGTTTTACGATTGTCCTTGTATGTTACCTTTCCACTGATGGATTGCAAACGGTGACCTTTATTGGCCCCGGGCTATTCTTTGTAGGTCATTTGCCATTCCCAAGGCTGTGAAAGTCACATCTGCTCCTGTGCTCAGGAAAACCTTCATAGCATCAAATCTAAAGGGGAGGCTGATCAGGAGATAGAAACAGAATCTCTTCTGCTTTCCAAATATTTGCCCGGCCTTCACAAGCTATTTGTCTTTCATTGTTTACACTAGCTATTGAAGGAGACTACAGCGAGAGAGAGAGAGAGAGCGAGAGAGAGAGAGAGAGAGAGAGAGAGAGAGAGAGAGAGAGAGAGAGAGAGAGAGAGGAGAGAGAGAGAGAGAGAGAGAAAGATGGAGAGAGAGAGAGAGAGATACTCTCTCTCTCTCTCTCTCTCTCTCTCTCTCTCTCTCTCTCTCTCTCTCTCTCTCTCTCTCTCTCTCTCTTCTCTCTCTCTCTCTCTCTCTTCTCTCTCTCTCTCTCTATCTCTCTCTCTCTCATCTCTCCTCTTCTCTCTCTCTATCTCCTCTTCTCTCTCCCCCCCCCCCCCCCCCCCCTCCTGTTGTTCCACTACCTTACCTCATTCTGCCAGACGACTCATAGTACAGGATCGCAGGTATTCATGGCCAGAATGAGATTCAAAAAGGACATAGTGCTGGAGTAACTCAGCAGGTCAAGCAGCATCTCTGGAGAACATGGATAGGTGACATTTAGGGTCGAGACCCTACTTCAGTCTGAAGAAGGGTCCCGACCCAAAACGTCATCTATCCATGTTCAGACTGAAGAGGGTTTCCACTCTAAACGTCACCTAACCTTGTACTCCAGAGATACTGCCTGACCCGCTGAGTTACTCCAGACCTCATTGTCGATTTGTGTGCTAACCAGAGTCTGCAGTACCTTGCCTCTACAGAATGACATTCACATGAATCAGATAGAATCTGTAAATATTTATGTACATCCCCTTTTTTCTTTCTATCAGCTGCAACTATAAATTCAACATTGATATATAAATTAAACAGTTTGTCAAATCAGTACACAATCCTAAGCTTTCATAAATTATGGGGAATCCTCAAAGAAGTATATCAAACTCTGCGAAGGATGGATATGGTAGACAGTCAGAACTTTTGTCCCAGGGTGGAAATGTCAGAGGTGCCAGAGGAGGTAGGTGAAGCAGGTACAATAACAACATTTGGCCAGGTATATGGATAGGAAAGGTTTAGAGGGATATGGGCCAAATACAGGCAAATGGGACTAGCTTAGATGGGGAGTCTTGGTCTGCATGTGTGAGTTGGGCTGAAGCGCCTGTTACCGTCCCGTATGACTCTCTGACAATGTTGTAATCTTAAAATGAGAGGGCAAATTTTAAAGGAGATGTGCGGGGCAAGTTTTATCACACAGAGGGTGGTGGGTGAATGCAACGTGCTGCCAGGGGTGGTGCTGGAGATAGATACAATAGTTGCTTTTAAGAGGCTTTTGGATAGGCAGATGGATATGCAGGGAATGGAGGGATTAGGTGCAGGCAGATGAGATGAGTTGACTTTGGCGTCATGTTCAGCACAGGCACTGTGTGGATGAAGGGCCTGTTCCTGTTCTGTATTGTTCTATGTTCAATATTATCCTGATCTGAATGCTAGTGCATTGTAATATCTCTTTTTCTCAAGTCAGAAACCATGATGCACATACATAAAGTTGCTGTAGTTTTAAGGACACTAGCTTGAAAATTGGAAAGGAAGTGATATGGAACACAGAGGTATGATTATACGGTCAGAGTTTAATTCTAAGCTGAATATAATGTAATTAACTAATATGAATATAATATAATATAATATAATATAATATAATATAATATAATATAATATAATATAACATAATATAATACAATATAATATAATATAATATATCATACAATATTTTATAATATTGTATGATATTATATAATAAATATAATGAACTAATGTAAAAACACGAAAGATAGACACAAAGTGCTGGAGTGACTCAGCGGGTCAGGCATCATCCCTGGAGAAAAAGGATAGGTGATGTTTCGGGTCTGGACCTTTCTTCCTTTGATAGAAACACTTTATCGTCTGAAGAAGGGTTTCAGCCCGAAACGTTGCCTATTTCCTTCGCTCCATAGATGCTGAGTTTCTCCAGCATTTTTGTCTACCTTCCACTTTATCTTACTACTGTAAGTAAAATCTCCCTATCATAAGGCCAAAATATAAAAAGAGAATGAAGTTCCACTTGAAAAATTATTTTTCAGATTTGGTTTCACTATGAGAAATTTCCAGATAGTTAAGGGCCTGTCCCACTTACGTGATTTTTCCGGCGGCTTGCCGGCACCCGTCATAGTCGCAGCAGGTCTCCGAAAATGTTCAACATGTTGAAAATCCAGCGGCGACCAGAAAAAGGTACCACTCTTTGGGCGACTACTCATGACCACACAGGCGTCAACGACATGTCGACACATAACGCCTGTTTGGTGGTGAGTAGTCACCCAAAGAGCCGTACCTATTTCTGGTCGCCGCTGGATTTTAAATATGTTGAACATTTTCGGAGACATGCTGCGACTATGACGGGTGCCGGCAAGTTGGCGAAAATATCATGTAAGTGGGACAGGCCCTTAATGGAAACTCTAAGTTAGTGGCAGATAGAAAGGGAATGTTTAATAAACTTAATACGTTGATTAAATTTTGGAAAACACTTCCCTTATCATTATTAGGTAGAATAAATGCAATAAAAATGATCTTCCTACCACAATTACTATACCTATTTCAATCTATACCGGTATATATACCAAAATACTTAAAAAAAAAATTAGACTCTAATATTACTAATTATATTTGGGACTATAGATCACATAGAATCACAAAAAAACACTTATGTAAACCAAAAGAGGTCGGGGGACTTTCACTTCCGAATTTTATGTATTATTACTGGGCAGTGCATATTAAGAATATGATTTATTGGTTGGATAGTGCTACCCAACAGACAGAATGGATAAAAATGGAGAAGGAGGATTGCCATCCTAGTAATATAGGAACGATCCTCTTCTCCCCAAAAAAACTGAATAACACAATATATAAGAAGAACCCAATTATATATGGTACAATAAGAATTTGGAAACAAATAAAATTATCTTTAAAATTAAGAAATCTATCACTGTTAATGCCAATAGCGAATAACCCTTTATTTAAACCATCTCTTATTGATAAGACATATAACCAATGGGAAAGTCTCGGAATTAGAAGGATCGGGGATATGTATGAAATGGGAAACTTACTATCATTCCAACAATTACAATTAAAATTTAAATTGAAAAACAACCAATATTTTAAATATCTTCAGATTTGCGATTTCGTGAAAAAATATATACAAGGATATCAAAAAGTAACTCCTGACTTATTGGAAGAGGCAATGAATATTGAAGCTGACTCACAAAAATTAATATCATATTTATATAATAGTATTCTAAATATAGACCTACCATCGACAGAGGTACTTAGAGAAGAGTGGGAACGGGAACTAATGATAAAAATTACGAAGGTTAAATGGGAAAAATACCTGATATATATTCACAAATGTTCAATTAATGTAAGACATAATTTAATTCAATTTAAAATTGTACATAGATTATATTACTCAAAAACAAGATTGAACAAATTTTATCCAAATATATCCGCCACTTGTGATAAATGTCTAGCCCAAAAGGCAACTATAACACACTCCTTAGTCTCCTGCATAAAACTTTATAGATTTTGGAATGATATTTTTGAAATATTTACAAAATTATTCAAGACAAGAATGGAACCTAATACTGAAATGATTATATTTGGCGTAATGGAAGATGGGAATAAATTGAACACATCTCAAAATCTATTCCTTAACTATGGTTTAATAATAGCAAAAAAATTAATTCTTAAATTTTGGAAGGGTACATCAATACCAACGCTTAAAATGTGGATTGCAAGTATGTTGGACACCGCTCATCTTGAGGAAATGCGATTCCTCCTAATGGATAAATCAGACCAATTCATAACGAGTTGGTCTCCATTCGTCGTTTTTTTGGAATCATATGGTGCAACACAATTGTAAAAAATAACTGTTTCAGGACTGGACGAGGGTTGGTCAAGACTATAAATAATGATCTCCTCTTTTTTTCTTTTCTTCTCTCTATTCTCTCTCTCAACTTTTTTCATTTACTCGTTTTCTTTTTTCACACACTATATATTTCACATCTTTCTATCCTTTACTATCTAACTTCTTTTTCTTATTCTAATCTTTTTTCAGTGTAACAAAAAAAAAAGAAGAAGTTGTACATAAAATGTATTATGAAAATATATATTAGGCACTTTGGTGCCATATGACTGTACTTACTTCTAATAAAATAAAATATTAAAAAAAAAAAAAAAAAAAGAAAGGGAATGTTTTAAATGGTAGGAAGGAACAGCAGATGCTGGTTTACACGGAAGATGGACACAAAACTCTGGAGTAATGCCTCTGTCCCACTTAGGAAACCTGAACGGTAACCGCTGGAGACTTTGTGCCCCACCCAAGGTTTCCGTGCGGTTCCCGAAGGTTTTTGTCAATCTCCCTACCTGCTTCCACTACCTGCAACCTCCGGCAACCACCTGCAACCTCCGGGAACCGCACGGAAACCTTGGGTGGGGCGCAAAATCTCCAGAGGTTTCCGTTTAGGTTTCCTAAGTGGGACAGGGGCATACTCAGCGGGTCAGCAGCATCTCTGGAGACATGGAATGGGTGACGTTTCGGGTCGAGACTCTGAGAGTCAGGGGAGAGAATCGAGTGGATGTATCTTGGAGCGTGTCGTTGTTTGGTTTTACACCTGTTGAAGAGCTCCAAATGTCCACCCGCAACCTTTTCCTCAGAATAGATTTAGTTAGTGTAATGTAAATATTTAGGGCCTCAAATCAAAATGAAACTGATCTCTGCTACATTATTGCTTTAATGTCGATGTACACATTTTCTTTAGTGTAATGACATTATTGATATAATTCTAATCATAAACAGTGTGCATGGTATTAATTTTATCATATTTTAGAACTGTGTGGCACAGCAGCGCAGCGGGTAGAGCTGCTGCTTCACAGCGCCAGAGACCCGGGTTCAATCCTGACCTCGGATGCTGTCTGTGTGTGGAGTTTGCATGTTCTCCCTGTGACCGCCTGGGTTTCTTCCTGGTGCTTCGGTTTCCTCCCACATCCCAAAGACTTGCGGGTTTGTGAGTTAACTGGCCCACTGTAATTGCCCCTAGTGTGTCGGGAGTGGATGAAAAAGTGGGATAATATTGAACTTGTGTGAACGGGTTATCGATGGTCGGCATGGACTCAGTGGGCTGAAGGGCCAGTATCCATGCTGATTCTCTGATACAACTGGAGCATGCTTTGTGTGGCATGGGTTTGATCCTTTGGCTGCCCTGTACGAATTCTTCATGTCCTTCCATATTTTCAAGAAAATCTTGAGTCAATTATGTACGACTTACCTGATTATAGTTACACAAGATTTTCACATCAAATCAATGACCATTTGAAAACAAAATCTGAGATCACAAAAATTCAATCAGGAGCAAAGCAATTGTATTGATGCTGGCAAGCACTGAGATCCTTTATGTGGATTAACTTGTGTACCGTTACATACGGGTCACACACTGAGGACAAAAGGCATCATTTAAGCAGTTTATGTCCTTTGTCCTTTGTCAAGAGTGTTTTATTGTTATGTGTCTCAGACAGAACAATTAATTCTTACTTGCTGCAGCACAACAGAATGTGTAAACATAGTACTCTGTAAACAATATAATTAACAACAAAAAGTGCAGTATGTATATATATATATACATATATATGTACTGCACTTTTTTGTTAATTATATTGTTTACCGAGTACTATGTTTACAGTACTATATATATACTTAACTTTTTTTGTGTATATATATGCACCCACACACACACATATATATATATATATATATATATATATGCATACACACACACACACACATATATATATATATATGCACACACACACACACACACATGCATATATATATATGCACACACACACACATGCATATATACATACACACACATGCACACACACATATATATACATACACATGTGTGTGTGTGTGTCTGTATGTGTATATATATATATATGTGTGTGTGTGTGCATTTATATTCATCTATATATACATGAATAGATATTGGAAGAAGGGTCTCGATCTGAAACGTCACCCATTCCTTCTCTCCAGAGATGCTGCCTGTACTGCTGAGTTAATCCAGTCTTTTGCGTCTATTTTATATATATACAAAAATATACACACACACACATACACACATGTGTATAGTGTTTAATGGAATGTTAAGAAAACGATGAGGTATTTTATTTTATTTTAACAATTGTAAATGGGTTACAGCTTTTTAAAGAGACATACGGGACTGCAGAAGCGGAAATGACACAAAATGCTGAAGTAACTCAATGGATCAGGCAGTATCTCTTCATTTTGCATTGGGACCCTTCTTCCGACTGATGATAAAGATAAACAAGGTAGACAAATTGCTGGAGGAACTCAGCGGATGAGGCAGCATGGAGAGAAGGAATAGGTGACGTTTCAGGTCGAGACCCTTCTTCTGAAGAACCAAAACGTTGCCTATTCCTTCTCTCCATAGATGCTGCCTCACCCGCTGAGTTCCTCCAGCATATTTTGTCCACCTTGGATATTTCCAGCATCTGCAGTTCTTTCTTAAACATAAAGATAAACAAGATGAATCTGAGGAAGGATCCCAGCCCAAAACGTCACCTGAAAATTCTCTCCATAGATGCTGTCACTCTTTCATTTCACCCCTGCCATCGGGAAGAAGGTGCATGAGCTTGAAAAGTGTAACGTTCAGCTGCAGGAGCAGCGTCTTCCCTACGTCCATCAGGCAATTAAACACAACAACCTCCAAATAGGCGCCAAACTAGATAGACTTGGGGGCATTATTTTTGATTTTGCACATCTATAGTCTATAAAAAATATATGCTGAATTTTTGTTGTTGTGCATAATGGGTTTTACAGAATACGATGTCTGTTGTGCTGTTGCAAGGAAGAATTTCATTGTTCTGCGTCGGGACATATGACAATAAAACACTCTTGACTCTCCTGATCGTGACTCCATTGACCAGCTGAGTTCCTCCAGCACTTTGTGTTTTGCTTTAATATGTTAATACCTTTTAATTGCACGGCATTGGCATTGATCTCAGTGGAAGCATCTCCTGCATAGATCTATTCAATCTGGTTGCTCGTCAGTTTATCATCTTGTTTGATGGAGGCAGACTTTGCAAGTCCAACCCTTTGTCTACAAACAGTGAGAGACAGCTGGACTTGCTTGTGCTAAAAAAAAACCTTTTTGATCTCTATTGTCTCGGATCTGATCTTCTGAGTGGAAAAAAAAGATGAAAGATGCGATCTTTTTGAAGGGAGACATTTAACCTTCTTTCAGATCCACGATGGACTTCAGTCGCTGTGGAAACTGTATCTCATGGTTGGTGTATAAAATCATGAGAGGAATAGATCGGGTGGGTGCACAGAGTCTCCTGCCCAGAGTAGGTTAATCGAGGACCAGGGGACATAGGTTTAAGGTGAAGAGGAAAAGATTTAATAGGAATCTGAGGGATACCTTTTTCACGCAAATGGTGGTGGGTGTATGGAATGAGCTGCCAGTGGAGGTAGTTGAGGCGGGGACTATCCCAATGTTTAATAAACAGACAGCGCAGGCTTGGAGAGATCTGGACCAACGGCAGGCAGATGGGACTAGTGTAGCTGGGACATGTTGGCCGGTTTGGGCAAGGTGGGCAGAAGGGCCTGTTTCCACACTTTATCACCCTATGACTCTATGATAAATGTGATGATCTTCTTGTAGTACTTTAGTTCTCCTCAACCCATGATGATATAGGCTGGCACTCAAAGCTCCACGCTAGGTTATTGATGGTCAAACAGAAGTTACTAAAATGCTGTACACCTTCCCATTCCCTCTATTCCTCCATAATTTATAGTGCTCAAAGAGCTACAAGTCATATTCTATAAAAATGAGAAATCTATTTATTGATTTTCCACTGCTGGTTGAATTGGTAGTTTATATTCTAATTCATGCAGTCTAATGGAAAGTTCTATTAGGTAAAGATTTTTTTTAAAGTGATGACATAAGGTCAATTAAACAAGTTTTAATTGTAAGACACCAAGTGGGACCCATTGGGCCTCGTTCCCCTAACGCAATATTCCACCACTCACCCGTTCCCCCAACGTAACCAGTTCTCCCAACGCAATATTCCACCACTCACCCATAGCCCCAACTGCATTGGCGCGGCTCATTTCCCCTCATTCCCCAACACTCCCTCCCCCTCATCTTCACCCTCCCTCTTCTCTCCCTTCTCCTCCTCCCCTCCACCACTCCCTCATCTCTCCCTCCCTCCCTCCCCTTTCCCCTACCCTCAGTCACTGCCTCCCTCCCTCCATAACCCATCTCCTCTCCCTATTCCCCTTGACGTCATTATGAGGTGGAAGCTACTGTTTATTTTATGTAAATAAGATCCCATTGTGATGTCATGGTGGGGTGGACACTGCTGACGGGCAGTTTATGTAAATGAGATCCCATTGTGACATCATAGCTGCTAACTGCCACTGCAAGTTCGTGATTTTTCTCAAAATGGCTTCTTGTAAAGTTTAAAATGTGAATAACTTGTAAAATATAACATTAATCTGAACGAACCTTGATAAAAACACACCACATAACAATGGTGAGTAAGTTAGTCCAAAAATTGTAACGCTATCGTGTACCGTTTTGCTGTTGTTTTGGGAGAACATCCACACGCACACGCAGACAGACAGACATAGAAACAAACAAGATGAGAGTTTTAGTAATACATAGATAGATAATGGAGAAGGTCCCTTTGAGAATAGGGAAGATTCAAACAAGAGGACATGACTTCAGAATTAAGGGACAGAAGTTTAGGGGTAACATGAGGGGGAACTTCTTTACTCAAAGAGTGGTAGCGGTGTGGAATGAGCTTCCAGTGGAAGTGGTGGCGGCAGGTTCGTTGGTATCATTTAAAAATAAATTGGATAGGCATATGGATGAGAAGGGAATGGAGGGTTATGGTATGAGTGCAGGCAGGTGGGACTAAGGGAAAAAAGTTGTTCGGCACGGACTTGTAGGGCCGAGATGGCCTGTTTCCGTGCTGTAATTGTTATATGGTTATATGGTTATATGGTGGAAAAATGTGAGGTTATGCACTTTGGTGGCAAAAACAGGAAAGTAGACTATTATCTGAATGGTGGCCGATTAGGAATAGGGGAGATGCAACGAGACTTGGGTGTCATGGTACACCAGTCATTGAAAGTAGGCATTGAAAGTCTGAAGAAGGGTTTCGGCCCGAAACGTCGCCTATTTCCTTCGCTCCATAGATGCTGCTGCACCCGCTGAGTTTCCCCAGCAACTTTGTGTACCTTCGATATTCCAGCATCTGCAGTTCCTTTTTGAACATTGAAAGTAGGCATGCAGGTGCAGCAGGCAGTGAAGAAAGCGAATGGTATGTTAGCATTCATAGCGAAAGGATTTGAGTATAGGAGCAGGGAGGTTTTGCTGCAGTTGTACTGGGCCTTGATGAGACCACACCTGGGGTATTGTGTACAGTTTTGGTCTCCTAATCTGAGGAAAGACATTCTTGCCATCGAGGGAGTACAGAGAAGGTTCACCAGACTGATTCCTGGGATGTCAGGACTTTCATATGAAGAAAGAAAACTTATAAAATTCTTAAGGGGTTGGACAGGCTAGATGCAGGAAGATTGCTCCCGATGTTGGGGAAGTCCAGGACAAGGGGTCACAGCTTAAGGATAAGGGGGAAATCCTTTAAAACCGAGATGAGAAGAACTTTTTTCACACAGAGAGTGGTGAATCTCTGGAACTCTCTGCCACAGAGGGTAGTCGAGGCCAGTTCATTGGCTATATTTAAGAGGGAGTTAGATGTGGCCCTTGTGGCTAAGGGGATCAGAGGGTATGGAGAGAAGGCAGGTACGGGATACTGAGTTGGATGATCAGCCATGATCATATTGAATGGCGGTGCAGGCTCGAAAGGCCGAATGGCCTACTCCTGCACCTAATTTCTATGTTTCTATGTTTCTATGAAAGACTGGATAGACTCGGCTTGTACTCGCTAGAATTTAGAAGATTGAGGAGGGATCTTATAGAAACTTACAAAATTCTTAAGGGGTTGGACAGGCTAGATGCAGGAAGATTGTTCCCGATGTTGGGGCAGTCCAGAACACGGGGTCACAGTTTAAGGATAAGGGGGAAATCTTTTCGGAACGAGATGAGAAAAACATTTTTCACACAGAGAGTGGTGAATCTCTGGAATTCTCTGCCACAGAAGGTAGTTGAGGCCAGTTCATTGGCTATATTTAAGAGGGAGTTAGATGTGGCCTTGTGGCTAAAGGGATCAGGTGGTATGGAGAGAAGGCAGGTACAGGATACTGAGTTGGATGATCAGCCATGATCATATTGAATGGCTGTGCAGGCTCGAAGGGCCGAATGGCCTACTCCTGCACCTAATATCTATGTTTCTATGCTGCCTCTCAGTCTGATCAAGGGTCCCAACCTGAAATGGCATCTGTCCAATCCCTTCTCAGAGGCTGCCTGACCCACAGAGTTACACAGTACAGCACAGGAACAGGCCCTTCGGCCCACAATTACAACATTTAAAAGCAATTGGACAGGTACATGGACAGGAAAGGCTTGGAGGGATATGCATCAGGCAAAAATAAGGGGGACTAGTTTGATTAGGCAACTTATTTTAGATGGGCCAAAGGGCCTGTTTCTATGCTGGATTGCTCTACCACTATGTTGTGTTTTTTCAG